>NW_026125100.1:0-106359 GCF_943737965.1 Phodopus roborovskii
CTTTGGGATTCTGAAATGATATATTATTTAGAGTTCTATAAACTTTAGGTGGAAATGTTTTATGTAACTTCTTTGAGTTATGGAGAATCATATAATTAGCACACATTGCTGGTTATTATCTGTGAACAAAAAATTTTTTGTCGTATAAGGACCAGGATAAAAATAACAGTACCTCAACACTTTCCAAGACTTCTCTGGTTGACTTTATTATTCTAGTTTCATTTCTTTTACTGTGACAAAGACCCTGACAAAAAGCAACACAAGGAGGAAAGGGCTTATTTGGCTTACAATTCTAGGTTGCAGTCAATCATTTTGGGAAAAGACTGAAACTCAAACAGCTGAATTATATCACACCCATAGTTAAGAGCAAGGAGAGAACTGTATCTTTGCCTCCCCATATTGTTCAGCATTTCCTTGCTAGGGAAGGGTGCTGCCTAGAGTTAGCTAGGTCTTCCTACATCACGTATCAAGACAATCCACCAGACATGCCCACAGGCCAACCTCATTGAGGCACTGTTCCCAATTAACTTTAGGTTGTATCAAGTTGACAATGAAAAACTGTGTGTCTTTGGGGATTGTGTGGGTCTTTTTTATTTCTGTGTTTGTAGAATATTGTTCTTGTGGGAGTGTGGACACAGTCATTGCATGAACCGAGGTGGACTCTTAGAGAAAGATGGCAGTCTTTCCCCTCAAGTCACTGTACTTTAAGATCTCAGGATGAAGGAAAGGCCATCGCTTGATACAGTGACCATACTTCGCAATACTCTGCCCATCTTCCACCCACACCAAATCTCCCCATTTTGGAAACATCTAGAGAAGACTAGAGGCCCTTATAGCTTCACTAGTGTAGGGAGTAGGTGGGTTCGTTGTGAGAGCATAGTGTTCATTGCTGCCATTCATTATCATCAGCTCACGTAATTGAGGTCTGAAAAATTGCCCTTTGGATTTTATTCGTATAAATACCTTCATAACAAAACTGCTATTAGCCCTTTCTTCATTGGTGTATTACGAATTCTCCAAGTTCTATAAATTATAAGTTGCTGCCTTTCATGAATTGATAGGATCAACATAGTAAAATTGGCTATCCTATCAGCTAAAGATGAAAAAGCAGTCCCGTTATTCCCCATCAGAATCCCAGCACAGTTCTATACAGACCCTGAAAGGATAATACTCCAACTTCATATGGGGGAATAAAAAAAAGATAGCTAAAACAATCCTGAGCTCTGACTTCAAGCTGTAATACAGAGTTATAGTAATAAAAACGGGATAGTGTCAGCATAAAAACAGACATGTTGATCAGTGGGATGAATTGAACACCGAGATATAAATCCACACACCTATGGACACCCAATTTTTTGATAAGCCAAAAGGATACAATTTAAAAAAAAAAAAAAAAAAAAAAAAAAAGCATCTTCAACAAATGGTGCTGGTCTAACTTGTCTGCATGTAGAAGAATGCAGATAGATCATATCTATGACCTTGAACAAAACTCAAGTCCAAGTGGACCAAAGATATAAATCCAGATAATTGAACCTGATAGAAGAGAAAATGGGGAATGGCCTTGAACACATTAGCACAGGACACCACCCCCTGAACTGAAAACATTGATAATGCAGGTAATAAGATCCAATAAATAGGACTACTCAGTAGGACAAAATGGTAGCCTATAGAATGGGAAAAGGCTTTCATCAATTCTGCATATAATAGATGGCTAATATCCAAAATATATTTAAAAAAAACTCAAGAAACTAGACATAACAAGCCCTTACAATTTAGAAATGGAGGCCAATCAGGCATCGTGGTGCACACCTCCCAGCACCTGGGAGGCAGAGGCGGGTGGATCTCTGAATCTGGGGCCAGCCTGGTCTACAGAAGTAGTTCCAGAACAGTCCAGGGCTACACAGAGAAACCCTGTCTCAAAAAACAAACACCAGTGACTGTTCTTGCTGGCTCAGAAAACTGAGACCCAATCTACCAGCTATACCACTTGGGCATGTTATGTCCAAGTCTCAAGATAACCCCAAAGATCACCAAGGAGTCCGAATTCATATGCAAAATCAAAGAGCCTTTATTCAAGCTTGAGCTTGGGCCCTCAGAGGGCCTAGAAAGCCCAGTTGGGGTAGGTTTTTTTTTTGTTTTGTTTTGTTTGTTTTTATCATAGCAGGGGTTGAGGTGAGGGGGTTTTCATCTTTTTGGACACTTGATTGGTTGACATTTGCCTAGGGGTGTGTTTTGGCGAAAGGGGATAGGTGTGTGCTGGGCTTAGAGACATCTGGTGCTCTTACTTTAACAGTTGGAACTTTAGGTATTTTCCCATGAAATGCTGATCAGTCTATTCCTGGGTAATGCCAATTTATGGTTGCCTACTGTAAAGTGAAACTTATTCCTACTTCAATGGCTGGGGGTCTGTAAAGCTAGTCATGGTGATAGTCTGGTTAAGTTGTCTTTGACCTCTTCAGGCACATACCAAAAGGATGGTTCATTGTGCCACAGAGACACTTGCTCAACGATGTTCGTAGCATCTTTAAATATATTAGCAAGAAACTGGACACAACCTAGATGTCCCTCAAACAACAAGTGGATAAAGAAATTGTAGTACATTTGCACAATGTAGTATTACCTCAGCTGTTAGAAGAAAATAACATGGTGAAATTTACAGGCAAATAGAATCAGGAAAAAGAAATCTGAGTGAGGTAATCCAACTTAGAAAGACAAAAATGGTATATACTCACTTATAATTGGATATTAGCTGTTAAGTAAATGATAACCATACTACAACCCATAGACCCAGAAAGGTAACAAGGAGAGTTCTAAAGGGCATGGATCTCTCTGGGAAGGGGAAATCAAATAGATTTTGCACGTGGGAATAAGAATAGGGATCTGCCTGGAGCCAGGGAAATGGAGTGTGAGTACAGGAAGAGAGTACTGGGATTGGAGGGCATTTGAGGGGAGATGTGGAAACCTAGTGCAGTAGAAACTGTGAGGGTGACCCTAGCATAAACTCCCAGTAATGGAGGATATGGCGCATAAACTCCCAGTAATGGAGGATATGGAGCATTAACTGGCTACCTTTAACCATGCAACTTCTGATGGTGGGACTGGACACCAACCCAGCCACAAAACCTTCCACCTATAATCTTATCCTTCTGCTGGGGGTGGGGTGAGGACAGAGGCACAGAACTTGTGGGAGTGGTCAACCAACCAATGACTGGTCTACTCTGAGGTCCACTCCATGAAAGGGGAGCCCATGCCTGACACTGCCTAGATGGATGACCAGGAACCCAAGGCTAGATAGCTCAGAGACCAGAGAGAGAGAGAGAGAGAGAGAGAGAGAGAGAGAGAGAGAGAGAGAGAGAGAGAGAGAGAGGATTCCTAATGATACTCTGTTATAGATCAGTGCCTAGACTAATTGTCATTAGACAGGCTTCCTCCCACAGCAGATGCAGAGACCCACAGCCAAACTTAGGCAGAGCTCCGGGAACCCCATGAAAGAAGGGGAAAGGATTGTAGGAGCCAGAGGGGTCAAGGACACCAAGTAAACAGAATCAGCTAAGCAGGGCTCACAGCTTATGGACTGGTGACAAACGGTGCCTGCATGGGTCTGTGCTAGTTCCCCTGCATATATGTTATGGTTGTTAGTTTGGTGTTCTTGTGGAACTCCTAACAGTGGGAGTTGGGGGGGGTGTCACTCTTGCATGCTCTTGGGTCCCTCTTCCTCATTCTGGGTCACCTCGCCCAGCCTTGGCGTGAGGGATTGTGGTATGAGGGGTTGCGCCTAGTCTTATTGCTTCTTGTTAAGCCTTGCTCGGCTGGTATCCCTGGGAGGAAAATAGGAGCAGTGGGTCTGGGAGAGCAGAGTGGTGTGGCAGGGGGCTGGGAGGTGCAGGGAGGGGGAGGCTGCAGTTGGGATGTAATGTATGAGAAGAATAAATAAGCTGCAGCCTTGCAACACCCGTCAGACCTCCTGCCTGGAATCTAAACACTGAGGCTGGTACACAGGATTCTTTAAACATTCCATGAAAAAGAACAAGCCTAGAGAAGTAGTTTAGTTCTACTGCCTTTATGTTTAGAAACCCCATTGTGTTTCCTTTGGGTTTATTTGGGGGGGAGGTGTGAGAAGAACAGCAAATATCTAACACCTAAACCTTGGAGATGCTGATTGAATGGAAGCCCTAGCTGCCATTTCAAGTGCCATTAATGCCAGCACTCGGGAGGCAGAGACAGGCAGATCTCTTGTGAGTTTGAGGCCAGCCTGGTGCACATAGATATGGGGTGGGGTGAGGCACAAAGGAAACGATTTGGAAACTGGCATATCAAACACAAGCTGATGTTCTCCCAACTACGGATTTAAAGTTTTTACAATAAATATGAGGGTGATTTCTCCAGAGCCCTGGAAGTCTGGCCCATTTGGGAAAGCTTCTACTCCATTAGGTGAAGGGTGACTTTCTGAAAAGGAAGATAAAGTTTGCTTTGGCTTTGTGAAACAGACTCCCTGTGTAGCCCCAGCAGGCTCGAACTTGGAGCGATTCTTCTTGCCTTAACTTCCCAGGTTCACACCACCATGTGCCTGATTCCAAAATCTTAGGTGAGAAGTCACCGTGGTGAAGTACAGTCACCACACAGATAGACAGGTGGAGGTGGCGTACCTTCCTCTTAAGGCGTTCATGACCAAACAGCTGCTTTTCTCAAATCAGAGCATCCCTATTGAAGAACAATAGGAAACAACAGAGGGGGTCAGGAGCAGAGAGTGGGTGCAGGCATGACAGAGGGGCCCAGACTAGACATTCCTGCCTCCTGGCTGACACAGTGTGGCATCATGTTAACCCTGGCAACCCCGAAGTCTTCATGTCCAATATCGTTGCTTTGGTGGTAAGTGCTGTGCAGATGACTCTCTCACATGGACACCTCGGTGTTAAACATTTCCAGCGCCTTAGGGTCTGCAGATATCAATATCACTCTTTATCCTGAACCAAACTCCACATTATTCTTTCCTACTCATCTCAGGTCCTTGCCTGTCTCCTGATTCTGAGTGCCAGCATCTGTCCTGGCTTCTGCTGCAGAACCCTTTGACCCTTTCCTTCACATTTCGTAACCACTGTGAAATACTATTTAGTCTTCCGGCACCCTCCAGCCTGATTCATACCCTTACAGCCCTATCCATAACTGCATTCCAGCTACTTTTCCCACCAAAATGACAAAAACAAGTCTACTTTTTTTGCTTTTAGTTTTCAGTGATTCTGATTTTGGATGAGCAGCTTTGGGTCTTCTGTTATCTACCAATGCCCTTGTGTGTGTGTGTGTGTGTGTGTGTGTGTGTGTGTGTGTGTGTGTGTTTGTGTGTGTGTGTGTGTGTTTTGCATTTATCCACTCCAGTGTGCGTCACTTCCCCTCCACACTGGAATGTTTCCTTTTCCTCTTAGCCATCTGCATAGCATGTGCTCAAGGTCCAGGTCTCACTGCGGAGAAGCCTTTCACCCCTCAGACTGAGCTGTGCACTGAGTTCTCTGGCTTTTCTTTTTAACACACGGCTGTTCTATTCGGTCCTTGGCAGTCTAGGAGTATATTCCCACCTCCTTGCTATGCCCTTAGTACCAAAGAAGCTTTCAGCTAGAGAGGGCTCTCAGCCTAGCTCCTATCACTAGGCAGGTTTTACAACATAGCTCACAAAAGTTATACAGGATGGGCTGGAGAGATGGGCCCCAGTTAAGAACACTGGCTGCTCTAGAAGAATAACCTGGTTGGGTTCCCTAGTCCCACATCACGTGGTTCAGAGCAGCCTGTAATTCTAGCTCCAGGGGATGCCATGCCCGTCTCTAGCAGAAACACAGGAATATGTACACACACATTTAAAAACTATATAAAGAATATAGGAGATTTCAATCTCAAGGCATTTAAAAGATGGAAGACACCATATTTTATTTTTAAAATAAAAAACAAATGCAAGTTGTATAATAATTGTGGCATAAATACAGGTCTCTCAGTGAGAAATTGTTAGTGCATATCATAAGACACAGTACATGTCATAGGAAAGTTTAAATTTTTCACATTTTTTTTTTTAAATAAAAGATGATTGCTGGGTGGTAGTGGTGCATGTTTTGAAATCCCAGCACTGAGGAGGCAGAGGCAGGTGGATCTCTGAGTTTAAGGCCAGTCTGATCTACAAGTTGCAGGACAACCAGGGCTACACAGAGAAACTGTCTTGGGGAAAGAAGAAGAAAGAAAAAGGAAGGGAGGGAGGGAGGAAGGAAGGGAGGAAGGAAGGAGGACAGTTTTCTAACCCACATTATTTTTAAACTTAGTTTTTATCTGTAAGGATTCAGGCATTATGCTGGTCTTCCCCTGTCACAAGGGTTCCATGGTTGCATAGTCCCCATGCAGGTGCAAAGGACCCTTTAAAAGAAAGACCCCGTCCACGTACACCTTCTTTCTTCTCTCTCTTTACCTCTCTTTTTTCTGCTCTGTTCTCCTGGGGCAGACAGGACTTCTCTTGTCTCTTCTGTCCTCTCTCTGTCTCTGTGCCTCTTTACCTCTTTTCTCTTTCCCTCCCCCTTTTCCTTTCTAATAAAACTTTTCACTTAAATCTGTCTTCCTGGCATGTCCCCCTCGATTCCATCCACCCCCACCCTCCACCCCCCACCCCTACCCTCCATCCCCCCATCCCCCACCTGCCATGGAATCTGCCAAGGTTCCTGTCTCGCTTTATCATAACATTTTCATCATGAAAAAGAGAAATAAAAGGGCAGGAAGGGCATGACTGCTCCTAGGTGGAGGGAGGCAGTTAACTGTAGATATGTGGGAGAGCATAGTCAGAGGCAAGGAGAGTTAGGGTGGACATGACCCTGTCTGGATTATACAGGGAAGGGACTCTGGGGGAAGGGGCAGCCCAGCCCCTGGGCTGAAGAGTTCAGGGTAGAGGGGGATCTCCTACAGATTTTTGTAGCTGGTTTGATTTTGTAGTGGTAGCACCTAGTTTTAATCAGTCTTTTGTCTCAACTATCCGTTGAAATAAATATGTAAATCTTGCCTGAGAGTTTCCTAAATGTGCAAAGCCTGTGCAAACTTGGTTGGGGGAGAATTTGGCAAACCAGGTGCCCCTTAATTGAAAATTTGCATTTGGCATTGTCCCTTTGGGGATAAAAGGTTTTTGTATACAGAAATTAACTTGTTAAAGGTATGAATAGGATAATAATAAAAAAGCCCTTTGTTAAGGACGGCTAATGACTGAGCCCCCTGAAGCTGGAAAAGGCTAAAATTCATCCTTATAGTGCCTCTGTGTCTTCCACAGACCCATGTGAAAGGGAGGGATATGCCAGGGAGAACCTGGCAACCAGGTCTGCTTTGGTATGTTAGATACCTCAGCCATCTGTCCCTGGTTTGAAACTTAAGGCTCAGTTATTTATTACTCAGCCAGTGAAGTCATGGGATCACAGGCATGTGCCCCCAGGTTTGGCATAAATATTGATTCTACTTTTAGCATGCTGCCTAGGAAGTAGGGCAGAAACACAATTTGTATATTAATTGTGGTATTAAGTAATAAGGTAGTCAATAAATCAAGATCTGGTTGTGCAATGGTAAGAACCATTGCCTTAAGGCCTTTAAATTAAAAAATTGTTTATACTACCTCTTCTTACTTTTACAATACCTCAGTTATTCTTTGGAAAAATAATTTTCCACTGTGATGTTTGACTGGGTGTCTTAAGTTTGGGTTCTTCGGGGAAACACCCTGAGAGGGAGGTTTGCATGCTGAAAGTTCATGGGAACAGGCCCTTCTAGTTAGTCCTTGTTATGAAATCCAGTACCTTGTTATGGCACCCCAGATGGAGCTCCAGAGTTGGGGTGGTCCATAGGACTGCCTCAGTTTGAGGGGCTTGAGAATGGGGGAAAAAATCTCCCTGAATGGAGTTTGGCTACTGGGTGTGTTTGTGTGTGTGTGTGTGTGTGTGTGTGTGTGTGTGACTTCGTCCAGATAGGGAGGACTTGGCAACAGGGAAATTGGGTAAGTCAGCAACGAATACTTTGTGAGCCACGATTGGGTTAAGGATGTGGTTAAGGGCTTTGTGGCTGCTACATTGCAGGTCAGCTACTTCCTCAGCCCAATCCCCAATTGCTGGATTCCGTGACAAGGACTAATTAGAAGGGCCGGTTCCAATAGACTGTGTGTCTCGACTCCCAAATTACAATTATGAGGTAGCAACAAAAATGACTTTATGATTGAGAGTCACTACATAAAGAGCTGTATGAAAGGGTCGCAGCATTAGGAAGGTGGAGAACCACCACCAGTTTAAGGGAAGGGTGATTCAGTACAAACCAGGGGGATCTGTTTGGGGAATTCCTTCCCCACCACCATAAGAAAAGAGGTATTTTGGTTCTGGGTTGTCTAGGCAGGATTAAAAGAAAATATGGATTTTCTTGGCAGCACCGCTGAGTCTATCCACATGGAAGCTCTTGAGCCCACCACTCAACCCAGAGCACTGCTTTAAAGTCTCTGGGCTTTACATTTAGCAAGCCCACCCTATAACTGCCTTTTTTTTTTTTTTTTTTTTTTTTTTTTTTGTTTAGTTTGTGCTGACAGGATGGAGTACAAGAATGGCGGCATAATCATATAGTAGGTGTAAATAAACAAAACCCCCCAAAACCTCAGGTTAATGATCCCAGTTTTGTAAAACAAATGTGCACACTAAAAGAAGAAACTCAGGACAAGACTGGGAACAATGGTCATAGTTACAGGGTGAAGGGGCTGGTGTAATTTTATTCGTTATGTTCCAACAATACCAGGCTGGGGTTCTTTTTTTTTTTTTTTTTTTTTTTCTTTTTCCCAACTAGCAGGTGGGGGAAGGATTATTTAAATAAATAAAAAAATAAAATAAAAGGACCCAGCTTCAATTCCCAGCGCGCATAGCAGGATTTTCTTGAACTTGTCTTTTCATGGAAATACTACCGCGCCCTGCCCTTCCTAGAGTAGGCGCCATCTAGGTTTGTAGTGAGGCAGCTGCAATGAAGCAGCTCAGCTCGCGACCCCAGCGCCCGGACATCGGGGCGGGGCGGGCGGGGCGGGCGCGGCGGTTTCCCCGCCCCGCGGAGACACCCGGCTCGGCCACGGTTCCGCCCAGCCCGGCCCGCTGCGCGCAGTCTTTGCCGCCATGTCTTCCGGGGCGAGCGTGAGCGCCCTGCAGCGCCTGGTGGAGCAGCTCAAGCTGGAGGCCGGCGTGGAGAGGATCAAGGTGAGCGTCCGCCCAACCGGACCCCGGTGCCAGCCCCGCCGCCCACGGAGCGGCTCGCAGGAGGCCGCGGCCCTGTGGAAGTGGCCGCTGCCCGAATAGGCGCGCGCCGGGGCCTCGGGTGCTCGCGAGCTGTGCGTGGTCGCGGGGTAGCTCTGGGCGCGATCCCCGGGCCAGCTCTGGAGACCCCACGGATGCGCCCCGCGACGCAGCCAGTCCCAAGACGTGGCCACGGTCCGAGGGCTGCGTGGGCGTGTCCACCGCAGGCCGGTGACACGCTGGCGGCCTGGACCCTGCCTGACCCGCGGCAGCCGGAGGATGCTGTTCAGGGGATGGGCGAATGAGAGTGAGAGGGAGGAAGGATGCTCAAGCTGGAGGATGGGGAGGGAGAGTTTAGGGAAATGAGTTCCATTTTGGATCTGTGGATTTTAGATATCCAGGAGCCTTTTAGCCGTGTGGACAGAAGCCCACAGCACAAGGCCAAAAGAAGTCATTAAAATATATGCGTGAAATAGACAAAGAGCAGAACTTGTAGATTGCCACCAGGGACAATTCAAAAGAGATTGCCCGGAGAAGGCGAGGGAAGGATTATTTAAATAAATAAAAAAATAAAATAAAAGGACCCAGCTTCAATTCCCAGCGCGCATACGCACGCGCATGGAGGCTCATGAACATAGCCAGTGTTTACTCAGTTTGCTTGGTGTGTGATTAGCAGCTAATGTGGTTTGTAGTGTGTGGATA
The DNA here is from genome assembly GCF_943737965.1 of Phodopus roborovskii. Taxonomy (NCBI): domain Eukaryota; kingdom Metazoa; phylum Chordata; class Mammalia; order Rodentia; family Cricetidae; genus Phodopus; species Phodopus roborovskii. Next base: position 9,960 of record NW_026125100.1, read on the forward strand.
GGAATGGATCATGGCATGCACCATCATGGTAGTCAATTTCCTTAGTAGTCTTATTAACACTGGACCTGGCTGGCGGTAAACAAACAAATTAACCAATAAACACAATTTTTTTTCAGATAGCCAGGTCTAGAAGTTTGTAAAGAGGCAGCCATGGAGTACAGAGAAGGCCAATAAAGTGTAGTAGCCAACTCGACTTCGTTAAGAGGCCAGGCAGGTTTAAAAAAAAAAATCAAGTTTCAAAGAGGAAATAACTTTTTTTTCCTTCAGAAATAAGAAGGGTTCGGGGGTTGATAGGAGAATAGATTTATTTACTTTTTGTCAAGGGATGAAACCAAGGGAGTTGAGGTGAATGTAGAGGAGACACGGTTTGGGGTGGCATCTTCAGTTCTATGTAGAGTGCCTCTGATCATGGGTTACTGGATGTGGAAGTGGCAGTCTTGTGAAACAGGAAGCTGAGTTTACTTCTCGGACGGCGGAACGGGAACTAGCAAAGGGTGGAGGAAGCGCTGTCCACAGTGGCACACTGGCCTAAGCAATCACATCTTACTGAAATAGGAGGACTGTGCTACTTGCAGTTCCTTTTTCCTTGCCGGCTTTTGACCACCAAGGATTCTGAGGGCAGAAAGCACATGGAGGTTGATCCAGATGGTGGGTGTGCCAGAATGTAGGGGTGGGGTCAGAGGCCAAGGAGCTTGAGGGTCTGGCAGGAAAAGGCTGAACCCAGTCTACTTGGAGGGCAAGCAGTCCAGCCTTTTAGTGACGACGAAGACATCAGGAACAGCGGCACCTGGTGGTTACTGTGTGGTCAGGGCAAGAGAATCACAGCTTCACCCTGGATGATTGAAGTTGTGGTCCCTGGCTTGTTTGAGGAGAGAACACAGGGAACTAAAACTAGAGTTGTTCAGTGTTTAGTATCAGACCTGGAAGGAAGATGGAATCAATGTCTCTCAGCTTGTGGACATTCTCTAGGGAAGAGACTAAGCTACACTTGAGAAAGGACCGTGGATGACACACACTGGGCAGTCAGGAGAACTTGGCAGCACTTTAAGTCACATTACATAGTCAGCTTCATTTTCAGGGCCAAGAACTAGGAAGTTCTTGGCACACTTAGACATACCATAAGCCAGACTGTGGTCTCCCAGCATCCCTCCCCAGGCACTGGTCTCCCAGCATCCCTCCCCAGGCATTGGTCATCTAGCATCCCTCCCCAGGCACTGGTCTCCCCAGCATCCCTCCCCAGGGACTGGAAAGCCTGCTGTCTCAAGGACTCCTCTGGAGAGGCCTCTGAGAAGTTCCTGAGTCAGATAACCCAGGTGGAACTGCTTATAGGTTTGGGGTTTGTCTTCTGTCACCAAGTTTCCCTTGACCCTGCTGAGAGCGGCTCACCTCTCTTACAGGGCTTGTTTTCTCTGGGCATCCCCATTCCCTTTGTCACCATAACCCCTTTCTCTAAGCGTCCTGGGAGAGACCCCACCCACCACATGTGCAGTTCACCTGTCTCTGATACACAGCAAGCGTGGGCATGATTGGTTCTGCATTTCTTTGAGTTAATAACATATGAATTATAATTATATTTATATTTATAAATTATAATTATAATTAATGTGAAAACATCAGAGTTTCTATTGATGGAAAAATTAGCTTAAACATTAGTCTGGTTATATTGTATTTTATATACTAACAACTAAAATTTTTAGTACTGAAGGCAAATCCCTAAGGCACTTGAGAACTTGGTAGCATCTGTAAGCATATGGTAAACAGCTGTAACAGAACAGTATTAGTCTGTTTTCTGTTTGCCAATAGTCAAGCACCACATACAGACTAACATAAAGAGGGTCCAAGGTCTAGGGGGTTAGATCTCCTGGTGGCCTTTTAGGGGGATCATTTCCCAAGGCAGCACAGGGTTTTTTGTTTGTTTGTTTGTTTTTTGTGATGGGAGTCAGGGAGCATGTGTCAGGGAGCATGTTTGTCCCTCAGGCCTCCTTCAGGTGGAGTCTCCAGGATTTAGTCATGGGGAACTCCACCCTGATGACCTTATCTAATCCCAACCTCCTCCCAAAGATGAGCCTTCAAGCAAACACCATATGTAATGGTTTAACTTTCACCCAAATAGTGGCTCATAGCCATCTATCTATAAGTGTAGTCTAGAATCTGATGCCCTCTTCTGGTGTGCAGATGTACATACAGACAAAACACCCATGCACATCAAATACATAAAAAGGTTCCCACCCTTCATAGTGAAAATTAAATTTCAACATCTAAGCCTTGGAGTATACACTCAAACCATGGCTAAAACATAATAGCCCTGTTTTATTGATGATGATGAGGAGGAGTAGTACTGTTATTCTTGTATATTGTGCTCAGGACTCACTCCAGGACCTCACTTTTGTTAGGCAAGCATTCCACCACTGAGCTCCACCTCACCTCCAGAGACCACATAATCTTAACCAGCAAGCGGTACTTTCGGAAAATCATAGTAGAACAATTCCATCACTTGTTTGGCACAGACTGGACTAAGGTCAGGCCTTGTTCATGTGGCAAATTTAGATTATCAGTGCATGTTTCACGTAGTAGACATTTGTACTGGGCGCTTGAAAATGAGCCATTTCCTTACCAGTTCAGTCTCAAAACTAGAGTTCTAAATGGATCAGAGTTGTAGTTTTTCCTTTGCTAAAGCAAACCAGACACACCTGAAACTCCACTGTAGACTGCAGTCTTTGCTGGGAATGAGTGACTGGCATCAGCCTTGGATAATGACAACAGTACCCCGCCTCACGCTGTCTAGTGCCTGCCACTGGGCCTGGCTGTGAGCAGGGTGTTCTACTGTGCTTTGTCTCAGGTCTCTCAGGCAGCCGCAGAGCTTCAGCAGTATTGCATGCAGAATGCCTGCAAGGACGCCCTGCTGCTTGGCGTTCCAGCTGGAAGCAATCCCTTCCGGGAGCCCAGATCCTGTGCTTTACTGTGAAGACAGGTGAGTCAGGATGCACTGTGCCATCTTGGGGCCATAGTGTTATCGTGGGCAACAGAGGATTAAAAAAAAAAAAGTCAAAATGCTAGACTTTGCCCGATGGGTGATTCTGGACTGTAGTTTCCCTGCTCATGAAAGAGGTCTAGCTAAGAGAAGCTCTGTTCTCTTTGGGACTATCTGTGACATGCCTTATGCACAAAAGCTCTTTAACTGAGCTGACTGCAGTATTTCTTTTTCTTTCTTTCTTTTTCAAGACAGGGTATCTCTGTGTAACAGCCCTAGCTGTCCTGGAACTCGATCTGTAGACCAGGTTGGCCTTGAACTCATAGAGATCCGCCTGCCTCTGCCTCCGGTGTGCTGAGATTAAAGGCATGAGCCACCACCACCTGCTGTGCAGTATTTACCTTAATTCCCTGTCTGCTATCTGGTGTTTCTAACTGACTTGCATCTTTTGGGACTAAGAATTTAACAGAGGGACTAACTTTGTCTGCCTTGGGCTGTGATTTCTCCCTTGTTTTTGTAGCTACTCGTGTGTGTGTGTGTGTGTGTGTGTGTGTGTGTGTGTGTGTGTGTGTGTGTGTGTGTCTGCCTGTCTGTCTGTCTGTCTGTCTGTCTGTCTGACTGAAGGAGTTTTAACAGTTTTATTCATTAGAATGGCATGGCATGAGTTTGAATGTTTTGCATTAAGGTCTTATATGTCCACAAGTTTTTAAAAATTGTATTGATTTATGATAAGAATGAAGTTTAAATCCATTAGGGAAAATGAAAATTATAAGCATTTCTATGGAAGGAAGTACAATCTCAAATGTTAAAAAGCTTACCAAAACCAACTGCATGAGGAACCAGCATCTGAGCACCCAGAACCAGGGAACAGGAAAAAATGAGAGAAGGGCTGAGTCAAGAGACTGGATCAGGAATAAGAGCTCTCAAAGGCATCTATAGAAACCGCAGTTCACAGCAAGGAACAAGCAAACCTGACCAAGAATGAGACCCAGGATGCAACAGGAAACAGCTCAGAATAAAAACCAAAAAACCCACAACCCAAATCTCCAGATTTTAACCCAGATGCTACCCCCTGACAACTCCCCTTCCCCCCCCAGCAGATTCAGAATGCATGTAGGTCAAACCCAGGTAAGAACTGCAATGTAGATTTTCAGAGCTGTTCACCCAGGAGGCCAGCGTTAGGGAAATACTTTGTTAACATACCTGTTGACATGAAAAGGTAGTATGTCAAGGGAGAGCTTATGCAAGGTATATTTTCAAAGAATGAGCAGAACCTCAGGCTTCTTAGTGAGTGGATCTAAATGACTGCCCTCACAGTCCCCCTGGAGCTCTGAGGAAGGACAGTTCCACTGTGTCAAGCTGCCCTGTTCCACTGCGGACAATAAACTGGTATTTCCTTCATCACCTCCTGCAAGCCGTAGTGCTACAAACACTTCATAAAAGAATCCTCTTTAAAACATGCGGGGCAGACAGGGCAGGCTGCCAGTGTGCACATGGTCAGGTAGTGAGTGTCCTCCCTGCTTGTCCACCTTGGCTGCCTCTGTGTCAAGAGGACATTCTTCTTACTCACACCTCCATATTTCCTGGTGTGGCTTCGTGTAGGATATAGTAGAAATGTAGATATGATAGATATGTAGAAAATGTTATGAATGGGACAATCTCTGACTTTTGCCTACCCGCCAACCTAAAAACTTTAAAAAGAAGTAAAAACTGGGCGAGTTCAAGCCCAACCTGGACACAGATTAATAATTAATTAGTCTTGGGGCCAACATACTTCACATTTTGTATGTACACAGTAAATGATCATCTTTACATATTTGTGAAAGAAAATTGTTCATATTGAGTTAGGAGCTGATTCTGCTATCAGGCACATTTTACGCACCGAAGTAAGTGGTGCATTGGGTTGCTAAGGTAACTGTCTTACACTGATACTGTGGTTCTCCATTTACAAAGTACTGTCATGGTGCAGTTTGTCCAAGGGTGAGGCTTACATATTTTATCGTATGCGTATACTATTTTCTACTTTGTGTCCTATGAAATGATGAAGTTACTTTACAAGTCAATCTCACGAAAGTGAAAACCAACCAAACTGTCTCCACAGGGAAGGAAGAAGTTCGCTGGGGAAGCACATGGCGATGGATGACTGCGCCACGTCCCAAGAAATCAGTGTTCAACAGCTAAATCCCTTTCTCCCTTGCCTGGTCCTAGAGCCGAGTTCTACAGGAATTAGTTTGTTTTAACCTCACCACCAAATTTACTAAGCTGCATCCCTTCCCTCACAGAACCTGCGATGTTCTGCCTGGGATATAGATGTGTTTTACTTACTGGGTATTTGCATTTTAGGAGGGGAAATGTTTATTTTCAAAAAACTGAGTGTTTCCTAACATTTTTATAATGTAATAAAAAAATTTGTTCTTAAGAATTTTACAATTACTAAATGAAGACAAAGTATAAAATTAGGGGAATAATTGATATCCTGATTTTTTTTTTTTTTTTTTTTTTTTTTTTAAGGAGACCATTTCTTTCCTTAATAAGATATGGTCTTTCTTTGACAGTAGACTTGGGAGATGCTCCTTAGCCAACTGTAGCATTAGGGTGCCCATCCTGAGATTGATTAGATCTTTCTTTAGTCCCTTGAGTTTACAATTGTGTTTGTAACTCTTAGAAATGTGTGTATGCCTTTAAAAAAAAAAAAAAAAGTTTAAAACGTGACCTACACTGAGAACATTGCATGAAATTGGTTAAAAACAAAATGAAAATATTACAACCTAAAAGAATTAATGTCACAAGTATGTTATGGGGTAATGTGCCTTTGATTTAATTTGGGGGATACTTTTAGAAGGAAAGTTTGTGTTTATAATAATCTTTGAAGAACTTGGAAATAAAATTTTTGCCTAATTCATCATTTTCCACGACAACAGTATTTTGTGTTTGGTTTTGTCTTTGGGGATTCCATAGATTTTGTTTGTTTCTGAGTTGGAGTGTTGCACACACTGAGTGGGATTTGGGTTTGAAATCCCTATAGAATGTCTCCAAAAAGTAGGTGTAAACATAACATGAAAAACAACCCCCAATTACCAGCCACAGCTGTTCTCCGGAATAGCTCTGAAGGGCATTCACCCATGAATAAGTAAGTGGGAATACAAGGACATGGGTTGGATTACAGTGGAGAAAATGGAAGCCATTAGTTGAGCCCTTCTTTAATTTAAAGCATCATTCAGATATCAATGATTGGATTCCACATTAATCATAATTTGGGTGTCCTTTAGATGCTTCTATTATCTGTTTAATTTTGTCTGAAATTTTACACTATCAATTTTTCTTCTTGAACCACCTCTTTCCTATTATCAGCATTATATATGTCCTATTCTTTGTCTGAATTAACAAGAATTTTAATCATTCCAAATTTTCATTAAAATCAAAATTCTCTCTGAATCCACTTTCTCCTTCAGTAACGCTACACAAGATCACTGAAACTACAGACATTATACAGATGTAACTGTCCTGAATATAAGCAAATCAGATACAGTAGAGTATTGAGAGGTGACCCACAGAAGCTGGTTTAACATAAGGGAATCTGCCAGGGTAATTCACTGTAAAGAAGGGATCCTGGGCCAGAAAGTTCCCTGGGGAAATCCAGTCCTGGTTCTTGCTTCCTCTCTCAAGCATGGAGAATGAAAACTCCCTTATGGTTAGTGAGACTGCTTTGGGAGATGCTGAATTAAACAACATGATTTTTAAAAACAAAGTAAATTTTGAAAATGGCATACTGAAACCTATTTGTATGCAAATTAAAAAACAAATGCTGAACTTGGGGGAATTATATATGCTCATTATATTAATTTGTCCCTAAATGTATCAGTTATGTTAATGAGGAAATATATTAATATGCCTTTGCACTATCATTGCACTCTAGGAATTGAACTCAGATGGATTTTGATTTATTTTAATTGTCGCTAGTTTCCATTTGCTATGGTAATCTTCCATGAGAATGTTTGCAATAATAAAAGTGAGGTTCTGTAATATTCTTTTTTGCAGTATTAGATTTTGGTACTTGTTATATTCATTACAAAATATAATGTGGAAATGTTTTTCTAATGCTATAGAAAAGTTTTAGCAGCATTAAATTACCTACTTTTTAAAAGTAAGCTATAGAACCAGGCAGTGGTGGCGCATGTCTTTAATCCCAGTATTCAGGAGGCAGAGGCAGAGGCAGGTGGATCTATGTGAATTGAGGCCAGCCTGGTCTACAGAGCAAGTTCTAGGATAGCCAGGACTATGTAGAACCCCTCCCCCAGAAAAAGAAAAGCCATAGAAAAGTGGAGTTGGGAGTTTAACACTAAAAATTTTAATTAGTAACAAAAATATTGGAGTCTAAATCTAAACAAAGTGAAAACAGTTTTATGTACCTAAGCTGGTTAAGGAGAATACATTATTACATAGGGCTTCATCTTGAAAAAGACTGACATCTGCTTCTGGATCTGCAGCCCTTTGGGCAGCCCATGTAATTGCTGATTCCAACACTTTCTGTGTGAGGAAAAGAACAAAAAAGAGACAGAGAAGCACAAGTAAATATAGAAGTAGAGGTTACAGACAGGAACAGAAAGTGAAGGAGAGAATGCAGGAGTGCTCACCAGAGAACAGGTTACTGAGCTGCTGGGAGCATGGGTCAAGCCTCATGCCAGGCTTTCTTTGTGCCTTCCTACCAAGCACATTTTAGTGGGTGCAACGTGACAATTTCCTTAGTCTTTTTTCCTCTTTAAGACAAGCTTTCGTGTATTCCAGGGTTGGTATCAAATTAGCTCTGTAGTCAAGGATCATGACTTCTTTGACTTTGGTGTGCTCAGTTTAAGAGTTCCTGGGAACCAAACCCAGAGCTTTGAATGGCAGGCAGTCAATGTACCCACAGAGCCACTTCCTAGAACCTCGCCATAGTTTCTTGTGAACAAAGTCATGCATCAGGAAATGTGGAGTTCATGCTGGCTCGAGTTTTCCCCATATGTATAGAATCATTTTTGAGCAAACTGGAATTGCCCATTTTCACTATGTTATGGACCACTCTCTGTCAGAGCACACTATTTTCTTTGAAATATTTCAAGGTATTCTATACTCTAAATTGTTTACTTTGCCCTCTCTCCTGGTAGCAAATTGTCTATAATTTTTAACTATTACAAGTTGTACTTAAAATAGATTCCATGTATTTATATAGTTGGTATTTAAGTTCTTTACAAAAAAAAAAAAAAAAAAGATTTACTTATTATGTATACAGTGTTTTGCCTGCCTGCCAAAAGAGGGACCAGATCTCATTACAGATGGTGGTGAGCCACCATGTGTGTGCTGGGAATTGAACTCAGGACCTTTGGAAGAGCAGCCAGTGCTTTTAACCTCTAAGCCACTAAGATAAATTCTTAGTGATATAATTTCTGAGCCCAGCTATATAGTCATTTTACATATTATAAGCAGGTGCCTGAACTGAGCTCTAAAAGGTTGCACAGACAATGTAGTCTTCTCTGACATGCTGACCCTAGGCATCTGAATTCTGAACATTTTTGTCACTATGATAGGTAAGAAACAGCAATTTATATAATAGACAATATATCTGTTATATAACCAAACAATGAAACTGCTTATCCTACATGTTTACAAGTTAGTCTTGTTCTGGGAATCATCTTCTGGATATTTTATTTATCCTATTAGGTTTATTTTTTCTCCAGCTTTGAAGGGACACTCTGTACATTAAGAATGGGAATCCCACAATTTAGCTTTGCAAATATTTCTGTTTGCTCTTCTGTTTCTAATTTGTTTAGGGAAACTGTCATGGAACCTCTCTGGTTTCAGTTTTGCCCCTGTCTGGTGTGACTATAAGACTGTGATGGGGTGGGAGCCAAGAGACGGCTCAGTGGTTAAGTGTGCTTGCTGCTCCTACAGAGGACTGGAGTATGGGTCCTAGCACCGCATCAGGTGGCTCACAAACACCAGTAACTAAGGCTCCAGGGGCTCCGATGCCCTCTTTTGGATTCTGTAGGCACTGCATTCAGTATGCACATACCAATGTGCAGACATACACAATTTAATGAGAAAAATTAAATCTTAAAAAAAAAAAAAAAGACTGGTGGGAACTTAGGATAGCTGTGGCCTCCACATACCCTCCCTATGCATACACATAAGTGAAAAGACCAAATCTCTAAAGAGACAAAATTGTGTATGAGCTACACATAAATATGAATACTTTAGTATCTTAGGCTTATTAAGCTAATTGATAAATCAATCAGATTGGATGCAAGTTACAAGACAGAATATATATTATGGAAATTGAATATATGGTAGAAACACTGAGGACATGTATAAATAATGCTGTTGTCTTTTATGCATAATCAATCCTAAATCATTTTGTTACTGGATTATCATAAAGTAGAATCTGGCACATGACACTGTCCTTCTGTCCTTCATAAGAACCTCAGCCGGGTTTGTCCATCCATTCTTCCAGGGACTTTTTCATACGTTAGACGTTGTCTTTTGGGTTGTGGTACTTGTGAGTACATTAAACCTGTCAAAAGAAGAAAAAGGAAAACCATTTTATTGGGATAAGTAACTATGAAAAATGGTTATTATTATTATTATTTTTTAAAAGAACCTGTACCCAATGGCTGTGTTTAAAATCAGCACACACAAGCTGGGCGTTGGTGGTGCATGCCATTAATCCCAGCACTCGGGAGGGGAGAAGCAGTGAATTTCTGTGAGTTTGAGACCAGCCTGGTCTACAGAGCTAGTTCCAGGACAGGCTCTAAAACAATACAGAGAAACACTGTCTCGAAAAACCAAAATAAAATAAAATCAGCACACACATAGACTATGCGAACTTTTCATTAGGCCCAGATTCTGCTATCCTCTCCTGTGAAGTTTAATCTCAAAGTCTCTCCTGGTTCTAATATTTTTAGACAAAACCGTTGGAGATAGCACAGGAAGCTGCTCAGGCAGGCTTCCTTATTCCTGAAGGTTTCTAACACAGGTTAAAATGAGTTTGAGGCTTAGTCTGATTGACTTTCTGTGTGTTACTGAAACTATTCATATCAAGCCATGGTTAGAAGATTACTGCTTGTCAGTTATCAGTCTATTCCTGCTCCTATATTTATCCTCAGTCCTAATATATGACAGGAGGTGACCAGGAATGACTCGCTTTATAAGAACTTATTATATATGACATATTAGCTTTAAATGCTCTAGATTTGAACCCTTATGGAGGTTGATTGACTAGATCAGTTTTTTAAAAGAAGGTAAAAAAATTAAGTTTAGTAATTATTCCTGGAGTATTACATCAGAACTTCATGAGTTAGGTGGCATTATAAACGAGTTTAAAAGTAATATAGTAGGTTAATTATGTCAAAGAGATCACAAGTACACACATACAGGACAAGTGGAAAATTATCTTAGAGCCTTTGGATAAACTTAAGACTGTCAATGTTGACTTGAAAACTGATGTATCTTAAACATTATATGTTGGAGAATATTCAATCAGAACATGAAACCCAAGTTAGCGTTTGCATTGATTAAATAAAATTAGCCTTGGGTCAGGAGGCTGAGTTAGGAACCTGATGACAAAGTGATAAGAGGGTGCCCGGGAGAGAGAGAGATACAGGAAGTAGCAGCGGTGCAGTATTCTCTGGTCCCCCTGAGCTAGCATATTTTCACCCCAGCCTTTGAGTCTCACCTCTTACTTATAAATAGAACAATAGAGATTCAGTTAAAGCTACCTTTAGTTGCAGCGACAGAGCTGGTGCCTGCAGGAACAGAATTCCCCCCAGGCTGCAGCCTGGAGTGGCTGGGCCACTGGCGGTAACTGGTAACTGCGGAGTCACAATTGCTGGCTGAAATAGCAATAGATTAAGGCACAGCTGCTGTGTCAAAGATAAAACAACAATTATATTTGTGTCATGGAAAAGCACGTTAAATAAGCCAATATTTGCTCCAGTGATAGTGAAGGTACCACCATCAAAGACTCATGCTAAATTTCAGAATGAAATTATTTTTTTATTATTAATTATTATTATTATTATTTTGGTTTTTCAAGACAGATTTTCCCTGTGTAGCTTTGGAGCCTGTCCTGGAACTAGTTTTTGTTGACTAGGCTGATCTTGAACTTACAGAGATCTGCTGGCCTCTGTCTCCTGAGTGCTGGGACTAAAGATGTACGCCACCACCATCCGGCTCCATGAAATTACTTTATTAAAGTAATTAGAAACTAGTAAAAACCTACAAACAGATAAAAGTGTATGTGAATGATTTAAAATATATTAACTAGGGGCTTGGGGAGATGGCTCAGCATGTTGAGTGTTTGCCGTGCTGTGCCTGTACCTAAGTTCCAGTATCCATGTAAATGCTGGGTGGGCATGGCAATCCCAGCACTCAGAAGGCTGGAAGGTTCTGGAGCAAGCTGGCTGTACTTTCAGTGAGCTCTAGGTTCTAGCATTGTGTGTGTGTGTGTGTGTGTTACCTGTTGGTGTTTCGTAGTCTCCCCAACTGGATGAAGATACATGGAGCCTTCTCTGTCCTAAGTAGTTCCCAGCTGTTTGGTAGAAATTAAGGCTATTCAATCCTCTTGGGTTTACATTAAAATCAGGAGCATAGAATGAATCCCAGCTGGGAACAGACGGCCGCTCTCTCCCAGCAGTTGAATGTCTGTATGTGAGGGGCTTCCAATTCAGCTGACAGATACTCAGGCTGATCACTGGGTAACTCATCTTTTTGTGGGTACCATTTGTTGTATGCAGTTTGTTCTGTTCCACAGCTTGAACTGAATGAATGAATCTGTTTCCTACCACTGTTTTTCTTCAAGTCCCAACAATGGTGGGGGGTGAGAAGCCTCTGGTAAAAAGACAGGGGTGGACACCTGCATGTTTCTGCTTCCTTTTTGCTTTCGGATAATTTACAAAATTATGAATAACTCTCCTCTGAGTATCACTTGGCAACATGTCAGGTCCACAATTTATTTGTGTTAGACCCAGAGAGAAGACACCTGATTCTGAATCATCCTGGCTTGGAAAGGAGTGCCGAGTCACTTTCTTTGACTCCTTATTAATTAGAAAAGGGCTATTCTGCACTGTGTTAGGGCCACAAACAGAGTCTGTCCAGGAGCTGGCCTGACTGTAAGATGCTGCAGATGGCAACATGTATGGTGTTTCTCTTAGCTCTAGAAGAGAAGAGCTCGTGCCTTCCTGAGCTGCTTCTTCAGAGTCTTCATAGGAATAATATTCATCATGTTCTTGAATGACAGGAGCCAAACTCTGAGAAATAAAGGGACTACTTTGAGTCATATCTTCCTGAAGTGATGAGATTTGAGGAGACTTTGACACAGAGGAACAACTAATCTTGAACAAGGAGGTGATGCTACAAAAATGCTGAAAAATTAAAAATAATAGTTTATAGACTACAGCCTAGAAAATAAGATGATTCCTAGCTAAATTCATAGATTTTACATTGATCCACAAACTAACATAAAAAATAATTAAGTACCACTAAAATAGAATGTTGTAATTTGCATCTATTTCCTAGCAACTTGCAATGGGATTTTAACAGACTGTTTTTAGAGATGGTTTAGCTTCTCAACAAACACAATGGATTTTGTTTTAGTTATACAAATTACACATGAATACTATTCCTTGATAAGAAATTAAAGATAGCAATAAAACTAAAGCTCTCTTCCCTCTTCAAAATGCCTTAAGATGGGTTAAACTGTACTGAATCATCTGTAATAGCTTTAAAATATATAATGTGGTTGATAGCTAATGGCAATTCCATATGAAAGTTAGTTCAAGTAAACGATTTCTTTCCTATGAGATGTCCAAAACAAAGCTGGACACCGTCATTAGAGAGCCTGTGGTTCACACGGGTAACTGCAATGCCCGTGCTCTTTGTCTCTCACCTTCAGTACTTTGGCTGGAACCTGGGGTAGGAGTTTCTGAAGCTCAGCGGGCGATGCTGTCAGCAGCCAGTGCAGGGAAGGAGCTCTGTGTAACATGAGCTGGGCCACCAGTGGGTTAATACATGGGAAATCAAGTAGGTTCATTTCTTCCTAGAAAACAGTGTGGTGTCTCCTCAGACAATGGTCTTTTGAGAGGGACCTATTTTAGTCTACAGATTAAAATTTTGTCATTAAATTTATAACAATTTGGGAAGCATGGAAAAATATGCTCTCAGGAAGGGAATTCAGGTATTCCTATTTGTTTGCCTCACAGATATCTAATTTGTACATTTAGAAAAAGTAACCTGAGATGGTGAAACTTCAACCCAGGATTTATCCAACCACTCATGAGGATCTCTCTTCGACGTCATTAAATTGTGGTCTGCAATTTGTCGAATTATTAAAGCAGTCTCTTCTACACCTGGGGAAATTATAAGCTAAAAAAATTCATATGTTAGATTGTAGGAAAAATTAAGACGTAAGATATAGCATCCAGAAATAGTTTGAGATAAAGGAAAAAGTCTAAGTAGTGAATTTTTAATAATTCACTTGTATATAACATATTAGTGTGTGTATTTGAAACCAAGTGTGTGTATTTGGATAACCAAGTCAATTTCCTTATTCCCTTCCTTCCTTCCTTCCTTCCTTCCTTCCTTCCTTCCTTCCTCCCTTCCTTCCTTCTGTCCTTCCTTCCTTCCTTCTTATTTCTGAGACAAGTCTCTTATAAAGCACTGGCTATCCTGAAACTTGCTATGTAGATCATGTTGGCTTCAAACCTACAGAGATCTCCCTGCCTCTGGATTAAAGGAGTATGCCACCACCCTTTTTTTCTTCCTTCCTTCCTCCTTTCTTTCTTTCTTTCTTCCTTTCTTTCTTTCTTTCTTCCTTCTTTCTTTCAGTATTGTACCATATTTTCTAATTATTGGGATCTATTTTTCTTCATTTTAATTTGGCATTTATTTATAAAGTCTTTTAAAAGTTATTTAGTGTTACATTTCACTTACAGAACAGCAATTTGAAAATCACTGGTAATATTTAATAGTTTGCTTTTTTCTAGTAGTTATCAAATGAAAATAAGAATAAAAATACAGTGTAATAGTTTTCAAAAACGAACATGAAAGATACTTATAAATTAATTTGATACTGTGGTAAAATAAGGCATAAGCCCTACTTACAGGAGGATACCTCGTACTGTAAATCAACAAGGGTCCATGGCCGGGGAAATCATAGGCTCCAGGGGTGAATCTATTATTATTTTGCTAATTGGATGTAATATCAAATTGCCCTCTATAATCATGTCTCCCTACCCATAGATCAGTACAGCTCTCAGACTTCATTAAAGAAATTTCTTTGTGCAGTGGACAACGGTTAATGCAGAAACTCAAAACTGGTCAAAGTGTAGAGAATCAGTGTCTGGAGAATGCTCAGTCACAGATGGGACATCTATATAACACCCCTACCCAAAAGCTCAGGACTCATAAGAAGGTGCAAAAAGACTGTTAAGGCCAAAGGACAGGGGAGACTGGGCAGCACAGCGTCTACTGGACACAACAGGATTGCTGCACTCATAAATGCAGCAGCTGTTGTTGCTTGAGCAACACATTTTAAACCTGGGCAGAGAGGGGCTCGAGAGTCCCGCCCCTAGCTGAATTGCTACTGATAACCCATGCTTCTCAGGGAGGGAGAATTGGTTTTCTTTAAGAATGTAGTCCCCCACTAGGTCAACCATGCACCCACTGGATGGCCACACACGAATATGTGTGAAACCCAAAGCCCAAATTGGTGGGCTATTTAAAAAAAGAAAAAAAAAAAAACATGAAGTTTGGAGGGGTGAGGAGGTGAATCTAAGAAAATAGGAGAAAGAATAGGAGATGAATAGGATAAAAATATATTCTATTCATATATAGAATTCTCAAAAATTAATGACTAAATCAATTTTAAAATGTTTTGATTTTGAGTAGTCATTCTAGTTGGTAATTATTCATTTAATCTTAGCTTATTTGATTTTAAGATACTCTTGCCAAAAGTGTGTGTGTGTGTGTGTGTGTGTGTGTGTGTACGGATTGCTCAGTGGTTTAGAATACTTGTTCTTGTTGAGGACAGGTATACTTCCAGCACTCACATGGCAGCTTATAACCAACTGTAATTTCAGTTCCTGCATCTGTAATCCTGGCAACAAAGCTAGAGTGTTGTGGGATATTTGTACACTGTGTGAAAATGTATTGCTGTGATTGGTAAAATAATCCAAATGGCTAATAGCTAGGAAAAGGATAGGCAGGATTTCTGGGGACAGAGAGGACTCTGGGAAAAAGGATAGAGACACCAGGGACATGAAGAGGAAACAGGTAATACAAGATGGAAGAGAGGTAATGCCACGTGATAGAACATAGATTAATATAATTTGGTTTGTTTAAGTTATAAGAGCTAGTTAGGTATAAGCCTGAGCTAAAGGCCAAACTTTCATAGTTAATAAGAAGTCTCCATGTCATTATTTGGGAGCTGGCTGGAGGAACAGAAAAAGACTTTTCACAGCCAGAGCCTACACATGGAAATAAAATAAGAATCTTATGTTTAATGGGGATTCAAGATGGCACAAAGGCTGGAGATATAGCTTAGTTGAAGAGCCTGTACTGGTGTATATAACACTTTAGGTTTGAGTCTTATACACAATAAAACGGTACAAATTTCACAAAGTAAATGAGCTAGTTTTTTTTTTTCAGAATATTAAGTATAGGGCTAGAGAGACAGCTCAGGGGTTAAGAGTACTGGTTGCTCTTCTGGAGGATCTGGGTTCAATTCCCAGCACACATATGGCAGCTTACAACTGTCTTTAACTCCAGTTCCAGAAGATCTGATAGCCTCACATAGACATACATGCAGGAAAAACACAAGTGCCCATAAAAATAAATAAATATTTAAAAAAATATTAAATATAAAACTGTCAATACATCATTTTTTGAGTTCATATATTGTAAAAGATAATTTTTCAAAGTTTATACAAATATGCATGGTGTAAAAAGATAATCTGTTTAATCACACCTTTGCTTCATTGTTAGTTTTAGATGCTTTCAGGAAGACATGGCACCTTCATTTAAATGGAACTTTAGTTTAAAAGACAAAGCTTTATGATGATGGTAATGAGTATTGCAGTAATTGATGAGGACAAGAATTCTGGGTTCATGCCTAGACTAGGAGGATTCAAGAGGCCTTATTTCTGAATTTGTGTATGTGTATATTTCATATCATCTACAAAGATAATTCATAAGAAATTCATACAAATCTTTTAAAGTTAGAAGGTTAAGAATATAGCTAAGTGCTATATGCTTGCTTATCTACACAAGGCTTTGAATTGGATCACCAGTACCATAAGAAAAAAAACCAAGATTAACAAATAGAAAAGATAATAACATTTAAACAACACTACCAATATCTTCTTTTAATTTAAGGGAATGTCCTTAGACTTCCTTGTACTTCTTTTATAGCTAAGATGGCTGAAAACAAAAAAGTGCTAATAATAAATATACTTATGTTCTCTAAGAGACAAAGACATGATAACTAAATAAAGGAGCAATACATTCTAATACATACATAATATATACAGGGTTAGGAGCCCTAGTTATTTCTGGTTTTGAGTCAGGGTATCATGTAGTCCAAGCTATCCTTGAACTCTGTACATAGCCAAAGGGAACCTTGAACTTCTGATCCTCCTGCCTTAACATCTCAAGTGCAGTGGCTTACAGGCATGCACGGCCACATCCGTTTTATATGGTACTGGAGACTGAACCCACAGCTCTGTGGATGCTGTGTAAGCACTCTACCAACCAAGTTACATCCCTATTTTCCTCAAGCCTACTTTAATAATGACATCACCAAGCTATATCCCTATCTTCCTCAAGCCTATTTTAATAATGACATCAAGTCAGAACAATGACATACTTATGCATACTACTGACATACTAACAATAAGAAAAACAAAACTGGTCTACTTTTAGGATGGACTTGAAAAGCATCTGGAGTAGTTTTTATCTGGGTGGAAGCAGACTTTTTGTTTGGAATGGATTGCCTGCATCCTACTCTATTTTATCCTCAAATGCCTTCCTTAGGGAATACCTTCTCTGGACCATGTACCTGTATATGAACATTGTACCACTTTACTGATATATTTTACATATAATTGTTTGCTACATGCTCAGAAAAGGCTGCCCAAGCAATGAATCCTCATTTGAATAAACAAGACACATTTACATTTAAAGGTAACTTTTCTAAGAATTTTACTGTTGTGTGTAATATTTTCATGATGTTGCAGGAATTCTAATTGTTCTTAATAATAAAAACCCAGATTCAGATGGAGGGAGGGGGCTGAAAGATCCCAGAATCAAAGCAACCAGCCACTAGCTCTTACCTCTATCTCAAATCAAATGGGGGATCCTGTCCTTAGACTGACTGCCTCAAACTGACTGCCTAGACTGCACTGAGCTCATGTCTCCTCCTACTTTATATTCCTCTCTCTGCCCAGCTATATGCCTTCCTACCTCCACCTCCCTAGTGCTGGGATTAAAGGTGTGAGCCACCACTGCCTGAATCTGTTTCTCTTTTAAACTGGGTCACTCTCCTGTAGACCAGGGCAGCCTTGAACTAACAGAGATCTGTCTGCCTCTGTCTGCCACCACTGCCTGGGTTTTATGGCTGACTAGTGTGGCTAGCTTTGCACTCTGATCTCCAGTCAAGCTTTGTTAGATAATAAGCAAAATATCACACATCATGAGATTGAATTTTTCAAGATCATTTCCTGATATTCTTAACAGGTTGTGATTTGATTTAACTATTAAGCAGGTATTTGTTAAAAATATTTGCTCTGTATGAAGCTACTGTACTAGAAGGCACAGGTTTACAAAGGACTTAGTTCTTGCCTTTCAGAATGAAGAGCATATGAATAAATGCCTGTGTCAGGGTGTGCCACACACCTTTAATCCCAGCATTTGAGATGCGGGCAATCTCTGTGAGTTCAAGGCCAGCCAGGGCTATGACACACAGTGACACTCTGTCTCAAAAACAAAATAAAACCACCACCACCAAACACCTCACACTATAATAGAAGTACAGTGTGTAATGGGGAAGGCCATATTTATAATGAGTGGGTATGCCGGGGCATAGCTCCTTAAGAAAGCTGTGTTTGAAACCTGGCTCCAAGAGATAGACAACAGCACCCTGGGGGAAGAAAGGCTGGATGACATCTCTTCATCGGCTGAGTCTGACCTTGTGGGGATTCATGGAGAAATGATTACCTAGGGACTGAATTCTGTATCCGCCTGAATTTGACTCTATTCTGAATAAAGCAGGAAGACATGGAAGGTCTCTAAGCAAGAAAACATAACAGTGTTGCCAATAGCATTCTATTTGGCATTTTGCTGGGTGCCCAGGATATAGAAATGAAAAGACAAGCTCGATCACCTCCAGTGTGTAGGGAATGGATTTTCACAGCTGCTTCTTACAATGGAATTGCTGTCAGCATAGGATGGAGTAGATGATTAGTTAGGAAAGCATTTGAAAAATCTGCATGCGAAGTGATGGGGGGGAATTATCCCAGAAATACTGCCATGCCACCAAACAGTGATGTCACAAATCAAGCTTGGGAGAGGATGGGGAGTTCCATCTGAGCTATTTGCAGGATAGTCATGTGGAGATCTCCAACTGGTTGCTAGAATATAGGTGCAGACCTCACCTGTCAGAAGGATTTTAAGAACTATACTCAGCCTTTTTAATTTCCTCTATTGAGAATTCTTTTCTTCAGTTCTGTACCCCACTTTTTAAATAAGGTTATTTGGTGTTTTGTTGTCTAGTTTCTTGAGTTCTTTGAATATTTTGGAGATCAGCCCTTTGGATATAGGATTGGTGAAAATCTTTTCCCAGTCTGTGGGCTGCCGTTTGGTCTTGTCCACTATGTCCTTTGCCTTACAGAAGCTTCTAAGTTTGAAGAGGTCCCATTTATTAATTGTTGCTCTTAGTGTCTGTGCTCCTAGAGTTATGTTCAGGAAACGGTCTCCTATACCAATTTGTTCAAGGGTACCTCCTACTTTCTCTTCTAAGAGGTTCAGTGTGGCTGGATTGATGTTGAGGTCTTTTCCATTTGGACTTGAGTTTTGTGCATGGCGACAGACATGGGTCTATCTGCAGTCTTCTACACACCATCATCCAATTGTGCCAGCACCATTTGTTGAAGATGTTTTCCTTGCCTCATTGTATTCTTTTAGCTGTTTTGTCGAACATCAGGTGTTCATAGGTGTGTGGGTTTATATCAGGATTTTCGATTCGATTCCATTGGTCTACCTGTCTATTTTTGTGCCAATACCAGGCTGTTTTCAGAACTATAGCTCTGTAGTGGAGCTTAAAGTCAGGAATGGTGATGCCTCCTGAAGTTCTTTTATTGTACAGGGTTGTTTTGGCTATCCTGAGTAAGGGTAGGATTTTCACCAATCCTACATCTGACAAAGGACTGATCTCCAAAATATACAAAGAACTCAAGAAACTAGTCAACAAAACTCCAAATAACCCTATTAAAAAATAGGGTACAGAACTGAAGAAAGAATTCTCTATAGAAGAAATCAAAAAGGCTGAAAGACACTTAAGAAAATGCTCCACATCCTTAGCTATCAGGGAAATGCAAATCAAAACAACTTTGAGATACCATCTTATTCCTGCCAGAATGGCTAAAATTAGAAACACCAATGACGACTCATGCTGGAGAGGATGTGGAGAATGGGGAACACTCCTCCACTGCTGGTGGGAGTGCAAACTCGTACAACCATTTTAGAGATCAGTATGGCAGTTCCTCAGGAAAATGGGAATTAGTTTACCACAGGACCCAGCAATCCCCCTCTTAGGCATATACCCAAATGATCCACATCCATGCAACAAAGACATCTGATCAACTATGTTCATAGCAGCATTATTTGTAATAGCAAGAACCTGGAAGCAACCTAGATGCCCCTCAATTGAAGAATGGATAAAGAAGATGTCGCACATCTACACAATGGAATACTACTCTGCAGAAAAAAAAATAATGGTATCTTGAAATTCGCAGGCAAGTGGATGGCACTTGAAGAAACCATCCTGAATGAGGTTACCCAGTCACAAAAAGAGGAACATAGTATGTAGTTGCTCATATATGGATTGTAGACCTAGAGCAAAGGATCACCAGCCTATAATTCACACCTCCAGAGGAACTAGGAAACAAGGTGTATTCTAAGAGATTCATATAAAGTCTCTCACAGAAGCAGAAAGGGACAAGTCCCCCCAGAGCACAGGAGAAGTTGGGGGGGCAGTGAATGGAGAGAGAAGTAGGAGAAAACGAGGGGGAAGAAAGGAAAACACATGTGACTAGGAAGATTGAGTCCAGGTTGGAACAGAAGACAGGAGAGAGAGAGAGAGAGAGAGACAGAAACAGAGACAGAGAGAGACAGAGAAAGGGGGGGAGAGAGAGAGAGAAAACATAAAAGAGGGAGCCAATATTGGTTTGAAGAGGAAACTGAACCCAAAGAAAGGTCTAGAGACCTACAAGACTGCTGCCAAGTAACAATTTGAGCATCCGTGGAAAGGCTATCATAAATGCCCTTATCGGACAGTGAGATCAACAGCTAACTTATCCATGGAGCCCTCACCTAATACCTGTTGGAAACAGAAGCAAACACCCATACCTAAACACTGAGTCGAACTAGAACCCAGATGCAGGTGGAGAGGACAAGACTAGGTTGCAGAAACACATAAAGACAGCTGACCTGAACAAGGAGGAGCTAATGGGCCCTCAGACTGATATCTGGGAATCCAGCATGGGACTGACTCAGGCCCCCCTGAATATGGGTCTCAACCAGAAGGACTGAGCAGTCTAAGGGATCTCAGACAGTGGAACCAGGATGTATCCGTGGTGCACAAAAGGACCTTGCAAACGGATCCTAGTTCCTACTTCAAATGACCTGTCAGATCTACATGACCCCACCTGGATGGCATTGCCCTACATGAGGAATTGGGGTGGGGGGAATGGGAGGGGAGGGTGGTCAGGGTACAAGAGGGAGGGATGGAGAGAGAACTGGGATCAACATAAAAAAAAAAAAAAAAAGAACCATACTCAGAAGCTACGAAAGGCTATGGCAATGTCTTTTTTCTTAAATGAAAGAACATGAAATGAACCCTAACTCAGACAAATGCTTTAGGGCCAAGGAGACTGGAGATCATCAGTACATATTACCCTACCAAAACATCTTGAGAGTTCCACTCTGCAGTAGATAAAAACTCAGTACATCTTTCATGAAGAACATGATTTGATCAAGGAACATTTATTTTCATCTCCTGATATGGTTTTTTAAAGTTCTAACTTTGACTTGATTTTAAATTAAGTTGTTTTTTTGGTTTTTAAGACAGTCTCGCTATATAACTCCTTAACTGGTTTTGAACTCATGAACTTTCCATCTCAACCTCTTGAGTGCCAAGTCAACAGGCATGTATATCATACCATGCGTTAAGTTCTTGTCACATATTTATTTTGTATGTATTTATATGTGTGTGTTCATGTAACACACTAAAAGTTTTTAAAACCGAAGTGTAGAAGTGTATGTATTTTATAATTTGACCCTGCTCTTTATTGGCTCTTAAGGAATTGTGTCTGCTTAATGTTTCTTCACATTGGGCACTTGAATTCAAGTCTAATTTTAGTTTATGAACAATGCTTGTGGATATATAGGGAAAATAATACCTTTACATCCAGTTCTTCAGATTTAAGACCCGAGGAAACCAAAGCTGCATAAATCTGTGCGAGATGATGAAGTGTCTTTTCTGTGAGATGGTACCTAAGAGTGACATTATTACATGTTTACTTAGTAGAGATTTCATATGAGTGACATTATTACATGTTTATTCACTAAACATTTCTGTGAGATGGAACCTAAGAATGACATTATTACATGTTTACTCAGTAGACATTTTGTTGCAGGCATGTCCCATTTCTCCTTGTACTTACTTTATCCTCTCTGGAAAGGACATTTCCACCTCCTATCTCTAACCACACTATTAAATCTAGGGATACTAGGGTATGTGTGTAGGAGATCATGGGTGAGGAGAAAATCTGACTCACTCCATTCTTACCTCCAGGGTTGACTTAGACACATAGAATAGGACACCTATTACCAGGCCACCTACCATAAAGGAACAGGATACTTTTTACAAGGCTACTTACCATAAGGGAGTAGGATCCCTATTACCAGGACAGTTCACAAAAGCTGGGAATCTGGAGCTCACTGCATAATTTGTAGACAGCTCATATGGTTGGGGCACTTTCCCCCCCAGACAGTTTAGTAGGCCTGAGCATCTCCAGGTAGTTCCCCTGGTCTGCTTTTTCCAGACAGCTTGGCTAATTTATCTCCTCAAGGCAGTGTGGGTGGTCTGAGCCTCTTCCTGTTGAGCTGCCTAGGAAGGACATTCTATAGCCTGTCAAACTGCTGGTAGTTGTGCAGTGAGGTACAGGTTTATAGCTTCAGTGAGCTTTTGGTCACATTTTTTTCGAATTGAGTCATTTCTGCTCCTGGTTAACCCTTCCCTCACACCCCTGAAATAACCCAGTAAATCCATTGGTTCACCCAGTTGGACTGTAGTGGTATCCTTGCTTTGTTAATGGTTCCCTGTTCAGGGTGAGTAGATGTCTGTTTGCATCTCCCCATGAAT
This sequence comes from Phodopus roborovskii, assembly GCF_943737965.1. Lineage (NCBI taxonomy): Eukaryota > Metazoa > Chordata > Mammalia > Rodentia > Cricetidae > Phodopus > Phodopus roborovskii. The sequence continues at coordinate 32,600 of NW_026125100.1, forward strand.
GATGTCACATAACACAAGACACACTTTCTCCACAAAGTAAAAAGTTTTGTCAGAGTAACTTACTGTTCCCAAGCTGTTTGTACCAACAACATGAATTCTGCTGAATATTTTCTTACCTTCTGAGCCCTGGAAGCTTTGACTTGCACTAAGCCCTTAACCCTGGTCATTGTGTCTCTAATAAGCTTCCTGAATGGCTAATGGTTTTTAGTTTTGTCACAGCTTGTTGCTAAGAAAACCAAGCACCTTTGTGTGTGAACTAGGAAAAGATTCTTGGAAGTTTTCTCGGGGCTTTGTCCAGTGAGCTTCCTCTCTTGCATATTTTGCATTATAGAATGTTAACATTGGACTGCAGTACATCATAGTCATGAGTGCAGCTATACACTGACTCTGGCAAACACCAAACCAAGGCTGCTCAAAGGATGTTGATGCTCTTTCTTGAGATTCCTGAATAACTAAGATAATGCAAACCATTCCTTCTGCATTTTCTATTTCTTTCATTGATCAGCTTATTGATATACTACTTAGAGATTACAATTATCAGCCAGGTGGTAGTAGTGCATGACTTTAAACACAATACTCTGGAGGCAGATACAGGCAGATCTTTGTGAGTTCAAGGTCTGCCTGGTCTACAAAGAGTTTGAGGGCTACACAGAGAAACCCTGTCTCAAAAAACAAAGCAAAACAAAAAGTTATAATTATCTAATAACACAGAACTATGAAAATAATAATTCTGAAAATAATTATATTTGTGATATCACAAAAATGTTCATACTGTATATTCTGATAAAAATAAAGGTATCCCAGAACATTATGTGATAGACAAAAATACATTGGGATCTTTTGCTATTCTCCTCTGTATTTCAGTTGAACCACAAAACTATAGGTAAATAGCAATCTGAAAACAACCTTAGAAAACTTGCAAATAAGTAATTTATATAAAAAATTTTCAAGCTTTAGATAAAACTTAAAATTATTTATAAGTAGGCTGATGGGAGATGTCATTCTGTAAATATGTTTCTCTTATTGGTTAATGAATAAAGCATTGTTAGCAAATAGGAGAGCAAGATAGGCAGGACTAGGAGACAAAGAGGATTCTGGGAGATGTAGTGGAGATTCAAGATGTAGGGACTTGAGAAGAACTCTGCACCCTCTCTCCGGTAAGATAAGACCACATGGAAATACTTAGATAGATAGAAATGGGTTAATATTTAAGACAGAGCTAGCCAATAAGAAACTCTAGTAACAGGCCAACAGCTTTATATCTAATACAGTGTCTCTGTGTGTTATTTGGGGCTGACACAGCTGTGGGACCAGGCTTGTGGGAAAATTTCCCATAACAAACTGCCTGTAAGTAGACACCAAGCTTGATGTGTTTTATAGGTCTTATTAATCTTCAAAGTGAGGGTGGTAAAGCAGAAACCACAGTTTTTACTCTGTAGCCAGGTAGAAAGGACTTGCTGGGGCTATCTGTTAATAGAAAAGGATTTAAGAGCCAAGGTGTTTAGACTCTTAGACTCCAGTTTGAATCTATCCTCACAAGATAATAATTATACAGGAAGAGTTCAGTAAACTACTAAACAATGGTGTCAAGAAAGTGGAAAAAAATCACAGGCAATGTCAAATATATAGATACCTTATTTAACAACCAATTTAAAGAATATATAAAGCCTTCTCTGAGTTAGGTGGGGTGTAATATTATAGGAATAAAGTGAGTCAAACTGGTTAGCAATTTTGTAGGAAAGGCTGACTCAATCAATGAACAATTACTGGGCATCTATCACATGAAAACAGTGTGCCCTTATGCTGTAGAACATGTACCAAAGAATCAAAACATAGAAGAAACATAGAGCTAAGCAGTTCACAGGATGGAAAGGTGTGAGTAGGGAGTAGAAAACACAGTACCTGGGACTGAAAAAAAATTGAGTATAGTTTCACTAGAGGAAACAGTTGAAGACATAGAAAAGAAATGGGTGACAGTAGAAAGCATCTGGCTAAACTGGAAGGCAGTGAAGAAGAACCCTGAAAATACAGGTGGGTCACATCCCTGACACCTCACATATATGGTCATGGGTCATAGTTTGTATTGTATTCAGTAGGTAACTAGGAACTCAGTAAAGACATGTGTGTGTGTGTGTGTGTGTGTGTGTGTGTGTGTGTGTGTGTGTGTTTGCACTTATACATATACATATAGAACCAGAAGTTGATGATCTTTCCTTCTCCTCTTCTGTCTTCAGTTTTTGGAGACAGGGTCTTACTATGGAGCCCTGGTTGGTCTGGAGCTTGCTATGTAGCCAGGCCATCCTCAAACTCACAGAGATCTGTCTGCTTCTGGCTGGGATTAAAGGTGTTCACTACTGGGCTCTACTCGAGCCAGAAGCAAACATCTCAAGTGTCATTTCTCAGGTGCTTTTTTAGACAGGGTCTAAAATTGGTCTGGCACTGGCCAAGCAGGCTAGGCTGGCTGGTCAGTGAGCGACAGGGACCCACTTATTTTTGCCTCCCCAGCACTGGGATTAAAATGTATACCATCATGCCTGACTGATTCGTTGTTGTTTTCTTCAACATTGGTTCTGGGATTTGAACTCAGGTCCTTGGATTCAAACTCAGTTCCTTATGCCAAACACTTTAGTGACTGAGTTATTTCCCCAGCCTCTCAGGAAAGGCTTTTCTTAAGAATGGAATAATAGGAGCTGGTTTTAGGGGCATCAACTGGGCAATGACACACTACTTAGGGAACACGGAGAGACATCTGGAGATAGAAAAATAACAGGTAGTGTAACAATCCACATGAAATAGTGAGAATCTGAGCTAAGGTATTGGTAGTATAAATGCAGGAAAGATAGACAGACAGTAAAAAATTGCTACAGGGCAGATAAGAAGAAATACAGATTTGGGGGGACAGAGACTATACAGTAAGTTCATATCTGAGCATGTTAACTTTGAGAGTTTGTGGAATATGAGGGGGGAGATATTTGGTAAAGATTTAGAGATTTATGCCAGGAATTCCCGAGAAAGACTGCAGCTGCAGAAAGAAACATAATAATTATATACCAACAGATACTGACAAAAGCTGTAGTAAATAAGATGGCTAATGAATAGAACAGGAGAGAGAACTCAATACAAATATATTCAGAGACGGACATAAAGAAGATCTGCAGGTAGGGGAAAATCTTAGGACGGTGGACAATCAAAGGCATTGAAGTGTCATGAACTGGGGAGTTTGGAGCAACAGACTACTGAAACCATCTTAGACGCTTCATAGCAGTGAAAGATAAAAGCACTGTTGACAATCCTGAGATAGAAAGGCCAGCTGACGGAGGATATTTATTATGCTTATCAGTAAAGGAAAGGAAAAATAGTGATGACTCAAGCCATTGTCTGGCCATGGCATTTACTAATGTTTTGGTTAAGCCCATCAATGACGTAAGTACATAACAAAACAGTTATGCATTCAGTGTATTAACATCATTTTAGAAATGGTTTAAAAAGGATTTATCTTTTAGCAAACAAGTCCAGGATTCCAAAGAAATAAAACACATAAAATAATAACTCTTAATGAGAGGGGGTAGGAGGGGATGATTTGAACAGAATGTCCAGGACAACATGTGTCATCTCCAGAGTTCTTTGTTTTCGTATCCTGCCTCCATCCCCAGAACCCCCTCATTTAAAGCACACTAGATGAACATTTGTGCACAAAGAGGATTGAAGAAAACTAGGAACATGACTTTGGAGGAAGAAATGTTTACTTACTCTGAACTTAATGTTTCCTTGGGATATAGTATTATCCAACAACAGTTATACTGGAATGACAATGCCATTAATCTCATAATGATATTGTCTGATGCCTTCTCATAATATAATTCTTCTAGGTCCTATAAAAAAAAATAAAGAAAATGGGAAGATACATCAGATTGACTACTGCTTAAAAATTTCAATAGTCTGGTACATAAATGGTAACTTAAGAGGCATGGGTATGGTTTAATGTAAAAATGAAATTCATACAAAAACCAGGGGAAAGCTGCAGTAGACATAAAACAAGAAACTAGTGTGACAACACCAACCAGGAAGCCTCATGAGTCTTCCACAGCCCAACATGAATAAAATGGCCAAGTCAGTGTTCCTGTGCTGGTGAAGTGCTTTGCGGACTGGGATCTGGATACACTTAGAAACCTGTGGGATAACCTGCTGATGGTGCAACTGTAAGAGCACTTTCCATTACGATCTGACTCAAACCCTGCAGCCTGCACTGCAGGTTAAAAGGGATGGCTTGGTAGACTTCCTGGGTCCCTCAATGGTCTAGATCCTCTTTTCCTTCAATTATTAAAGTTTAATTGGACATTTGATAAAGGACATTTAAGACATGTCCTTCTTTTAACAGAAGTGCTATATCTGTGGATTAAGGCAGTTTTCCAAGTCAACAAATAATTGAGAACTTTAAATTTTAAAGAAATGCTGTCTCTTTAAAAATCCAGTACTTGAACATTTCCATTATGTCATTCTTATATTGTAGTTTTTGCTCACCAAATCAGACCTTATCACATTTACCAATAATTTATACTCTGTATCATCAAACCTGATCTCCAATCTCCATTTCTTTACAACTGGTTCATCAATCAAGTAAACATATAAGAAGATTCTTCTAAGAATTTATTCATCTTACCTTCCAAATTATGTATTTTAACAAATTTATGAGCCTCACTGTTGTAAGTTAATGTGTCATTAGCTGTGGTTTGAGTACCCAGCTGGGTGCAGTACTGCAGGTGAGGAGATTGATCCAAATTCTATGTATTTTTGGAGATTCTCTCTTTAAAAAACAAATTTGAAGTAATCCATATTTGCCTTAGGGGAAACTCCACATTTCTAATCATCAATTAATATTATACTTTTTGGAGGCTGGAAGGATGGCTCAGCCCCCACTTACTCCTCTTACAGAGAGCCCAGATCTGTTCTGTTCCCAGCACTAAGATTGGGCAGTTTATAATCACCCATAATTCTAGTTCCAGGAATCCTTATGCACCTGTATGCATGTGTTGCACATAAACCCACACAGTCACACACATATACACATGAGACAGAAAAGAAGTAATGAATGGACTACCTAGCCACATAAAATTATACCATATTTTTTATATGAAAGAGTGGCTGGTTCTTGGTTTTCTTTATCTTGCTTTGCTTGTACAGCTGGTGATCACACTTGGAGCTTTGTGCACACTAGCCAAGCAGTCTACTACCCCTAGTCCTTGGTATTTACTTCTTAAAACTTCCTGCACTAATTTTTTAGAAGTAATTTTAAAATAGGCCAAAATACAATGCTAGAGATTATTTATTTTATCATTTTTTTTTTTGTTTTGAGTTAGGGTCTTGCTATATAACTCAGGTTGGTCTCAAACTTGCAATCCTGTGACAGGGTTGCAGATATACACTACTTTGCCTGACTTATCTTTATCTTCCCTAAGTATTTTAAAATTTATATGGCATCTAGGAAGATTGGTAGTCATTTTCCATGGTGATAATTAGTACTGTGCCCATTTGTAAAATTTAGAGATCACAGATTGTAGTTAAGTAATACAAAATTACATAGTTGTATTATTTTAATATGCTTAATTTATTTTTAATATATTTATTACGTGATAATTTGTATATCTTTGGTCATATTTGTTCCCTACTCCTCATGTTAATCTTCCCCCCCATTCACTTTCCACCTGAGTTTTAATTTCTTATTACATGGTTTTACCTGTACAACTACAGCAGTCTGCTCATCAACTGTGACCACTCCATAATGCTCTGTGCTTCCAAAGAGTTTCAGTGACTCACAGCAGCATCTCTCCACTAGTGTGATATCATAGCTGCAAAAGACAATATTCTCCAGTGAAAATAAAGCTGTGGTTAAAAACACTCTGTAGAGTATTGTGCTGTTCTTCTGAACTGTTTTTCCATAAATCAACTTACTCTTTCAATTTTGGGAAGGAAGTTGTGATTCATTCAGTGTATAAAATAAACCAGAGACTTTTCTAATCTGTACCTGCTCAGCTTGGAAGACCTCTGGTGCATTTTCTATTGGTTTCTCCTTAAATTGTGTTCATCTCTTTTTAAATTTTTATTTGTTTAAAGATTTAGTTTTAATTTGTGTGTGTGTGTGTGTGTGTGTGAGAGAGAGAGAGAGAGAGAGAGAGAGAGAGAGAGAGAGAGAGAGAGAGAGAGTGCATGTGCATTCTGCTGCTTATGGAGGCCAGAACAGGGCTTCAGATTCCCTGAGTCACCACTAGAGTTACAGGTGTTTATAAGTTGCCCAATCTGGGTGCTGGGAACCAAACTCTGGTCCTCGGCAGGCACTATTAATAGCTGAGCCCTCTCTCCAGGCCCTGTTAACTTCTTTTTCATCTTTTTCTTTTACAATGACAATCCTCTTAAAAATTATATGCTGTCTTAGTAACTGTACTGAATATTCATATGTATATATGTATATATACATATATATATTTATGTATATTGCCATTACAAATGTTTTGACTGATTTATTCTTGTTCTTTAACAGTAACTGATAAAACTGTAAGATTTCCTGTTTATCAGATTTTTTCTCCTCTCTTTTTAAACTGACTTACTTCTGGAGGTCAAGCTGTTGCTGGAGGTTAAATTCAGGGCCTCACAAATACTCAGTGGCCTCATACCACACATATTAAGTACATTCAACAACTGAGCTACACAAGTCTCTGTCTACACTTTAACTACTTTTTATCAGCTAATAGTTTTTTATGTGTCCCTAGCCTTTCAATATGAAAACAAAATAATATAATGTTGATTTGTATTTTATCTGAAAGTAGTATCTCTGTTTTCCTTCACTGATGTTCACTTCAATATTCCTGTGTACTATGATACAGTATTTTTAAATTTAAAACACTCAATGTTGGCATAACCTTAAAACTAATAACCTGAAAACCCAACCATTCATCTAGAACTTAATAATCCTGTTTTCCATGCTGTTTCCTCCTCATTGTGAATATTGCAAATGGCTCAAATGTTTGAACATGTAATTCCCAGAAAAAGAACACACAAGATATTTCTTTTGTGCTGGTAACAAGAGAAATTTAAATAAAATGCAAATTGAAGAAAAATTCAATTTCATTTTGCTAATAAAATTAGTAAGCATTATAAAAGGTATTATAATTATAGTTTAGGGACTAGAAATATAAATTGATATACTTTTTGGAAAGAAGTTCTTGTACTAGTCTAGTCTTGGATCAGGAAGATAAGGCATAACATGTACAGTGTAATTAACTAATCAGAACATACACATACACACACTGAAGTTGCTGAGGTCAACATCTAAAAAGGGTGGCTTACTCAGATTCCAGCAGCCGGAGTATTTCTGGGGCATTAAGTAATCCTTCAGAAGCAAAAAATATGTATGGGATCTGAATTTCCAAGGAAACCCACCAAATCTATCCAGCAAGGTGTTTCCTAAGTAAGAGAATTATAAATGTTTACATTTTTCTTCCACAACATCTTTCTCTTTTTTTATAAAACAGTAGTAATGGAGGTGTACGTTAAAGAAACTATACAGATGTATTGTTTATTTTATAAATAGAAATTCAAACAAAGAAGAATATTTCTTCAAATAGAACAGTTCTACCCTACTGGAGAGCGGGACACCGGCTTATCTCCTTACTTTTCAGAGAAGCTGTGTCTGGAAGAACGGCTTTCAGGGCCAGGAAAGGTACGCTCAGCTGCTGGCAGTGCCTGGCCCAGCAAGAGTGTCCCACGTGATTGTACTCCACCACGAGTGAGAAGCTGCTCCAGGGGAAATCTGCTCCAATACTGTGATTGTGCACAACCACACAGGAACTTGTACTGAAGACAAAAGCAGGCCAAGACAATCTAAGTACACTCGTCCTTCTTTAGCTGGAGCAGAGAAGATGGCTGCCTGTGCTCTCCTGACCTCGCCAATTCAACAGGAAAAGCACTGGAACACTTTTTGCTCAATGCTCTCACTGTGTTAACCCCATTTTATCTTTCTTTTCTTGTTTTGTTTTGTTTGTGCTCTTTTAGACAATCTATGTAGTCCTGCTGTCTGGAACTCGCTATGTAGACCAGGCTGGCCTCAAATGCCTCTGCCTTCCCAGTGCTGGGATTAAAGGTGTATATCACCACCACCCAGCTTCATTTTATCTTTCTCTCAGATATCATACTTTCAAAAAAAGATCAGAACATACAAAATTCCATCTGCTCATACCTCAAATGTAATTCTGAATTTATTACCGAGTATCATCAATAATAGATATCAACATGAAAAACTGCCTCACCTCACCAATGTAAAATCTTAATTTTGAGACTCTACATAGAAGGGTATTTTCTGACAACTGTCAGATGGAATTGTTTCTTCTCAATGGGCTTAATAAGCATTGAACGAAAACAAGAAATGATGGGCACAGTAGTATAAGTGTTGCTGTCTCATCATCTTCCTGTAATACAGCATCTAATGTAATTCAAACCCTTCACTACTCCTTTCTATCTGGATCAAACCAGAAGTTTAAAGTGTTTATGCCTAGTTTTTATGGGCTTCTATTTTATTTATATTTCTTTCATTATTTGGATCCCAATATTAGAAATAATTTCTGTGTGAAATAAGACAAAGTAAAGGTGGCACATGCCTTTAACCCCAGCACTTGGGAGGCAGAACAGGCAGATCTCTGTGAATTCGAGGCCAGCCTGGTCTACAAAGTGAGTTCCAGAACAGCTAGGCCCGTTAAACAGAGAAACCCAGTCTCAAAAAGCCAACCAACCAACCAACCAACCAACCAACCAACCAACCAAACAAACAAACAAAAATCAACTCAGTGCTAGGTCTATTATTTATTAGCAGGCCCTCCCCAGGAAGAAAGGAAGGAGACATGACAAGCCAAGAAACTGAAGAAAACAAGATTATGTTTTAAAAGGCATTTCCCCTCCCTCCATTCCGGCCTCCCCGAGACAGGGTTTCTCTGTGTAGCCCTGGTTGTCCTAGACCTCACTCTGTAGACCAGGCTGGCATTGAATTCAGACATTTGCCTATTTCTGCCTCCCCAGTGCTGGGGTTAAAAAGGTGTACCATTACCGCCTGGCAGTATTTCTATTCTAAAAAACAATGATGATAATTTGGGGACATTAAAATATGACTGAACTAAATTCATGGATACTAATTTTATTAAACAGACATGACTATGTTGAGAGTTAAAGTGTTTTAAGGCATTTCTCATGGGGAGAATAAAGTCATGGACTTCAGATTTTCTTAAACAGAACTCTGAAAGGATCACCTTCCCAAGTATAGGGTTCAAGCCCAAGGCCCATTCATGTCCTGTGAGCACCCCACACTGAGCACAGCCCAAACTTTGGGGGGGGGGCTCTCCCTTTCCTGTGGAAATATGCCATAGATTAAAAGAGTACAATCTTACCCTTTTAAAACACTGGTAGTTTCCAGGAAATCTTTTCTCTCATTTGAACGTAAAACAGTCAATGTTAAACCTGTTGGGGGAAAAAAAACAGTTTTCTTTCAACAAGATTTTTAATTTTTTTTAATAATTTTTTTCCAGTGTCACAAATTTCACTCTGATAAAAATAAACTGAAATTCTGTAAGCAAAGAAATTACTTGAAATAAGGTTTTCCAGATTACATTTCTAAGTCTAGTTTATTAGAAACTTATAAGCAATTTTTCCGGTGTGTATATACAAAAATCATGTGGACCCAAAGTTTTTATGCCAACAAAAACAGTCAAATATTTCATTTTAAATCAGCCATATTAAATACTCATAAGTTGTGCATTTAACATTATTTTGCCCCAAATTATAGTAGATTCTTATTCTTTCTCTAGCCAAAAAGTAAGTACATAACAAAATCAGCAAGGGAGGGTATTTCAATGTGATATGAGCAAATGTGTGTTTGCACTTGTTTACTGTCTGTATAAGAAACAGAACTTATTACCTCACAATTTATATTCATCTAGCTTATTTTTGGTTAACATAACTAATTAAAGAACAGTTAAACTAAGTCTAAATTAATTCTATAATCTATTAGTGTACTTCCATAAATTGTAATGTTCATAAAGTTAATATGTAATAATGGCATTTTGTGTAATATTATTTGGTAACACATAGATTGGTGTCAATAAACAAGTATTATTTCTTTACATAAATCATAAGGTGACTCATATCATCTAAAGTCTAAATGAACCTAAAAACCAACTAATGGCATGGTGAGTGCCTTACTAGATCTTTAAACATGGAAAATGAAACTAGATTTTTTTCCCCCCATATTATTAGATTAAAAAAAAAAAAAAAAAAAGCCCAGCTAGCTCCTGGCTGAGGAAAGTCGTCAGTCTGAAAGACTTCAAGCATTGCCAGTTGTATATTCAAGACTTTTATGTCAGCAGACAATGAAGACAGTAAGTGTCAAAAGCAACTGGGTACTCAGCCTGAAGCCCAGAAAAGAGCTGCGGCCGTCAATCATTTCCTCACCTCCACACCACGTGCTAATATCGTGCAGCACTTTCCTGACTTATTTATTTAGTGTGTATGTTTGTGTGTTTAGGACAGAAAGTAACTTGCAGGTGTTGGTTCTCTCCTTCCATCATGTGGTAGGAATTCACATTTATATACACAAATAAATAAAAATTTAAAAGGATAATATTCAGCTTCCATATGAGAGAGTTACAGAAGAAGCAACGGCTTGTGAGAGAAAGTCACGTTTCAGTTATAGGATAATAGAAACTGCATGCAAGCAATGGGCTCCAAAGCTCAAAGAAGAAAGGGCTGGCGGAGGGAGTATCAGTGAGCAAGGCTAAAGTATACACTGAAATGAGAAAACTGGCTGGATACTATCTCCTCAATTACTACCTATAAAATGTAGTTTGCTACATAATCTTTATGAATTTTTCTTTGTTTCAAAAACAGTTGTAAACAGTTAGCATCAATGTAGCAACTAGGAAGTAATCTATAAAACATGTCAATTCTTAATAAAATACATGTAGTGCATTATAGATAATATTGCAGACTTAGAGTCTACATTGATTTAAAATTGTTAGTTAAATACTTCTGAAAGTTTGAGCAACAGGAGAACCAAACCATTGGTAAAACCCCACTGAGTCCTAGATTTTGAGAAGCCAAATTTATGATATTTTACTGTCAATAACAGTTAGATGAATACATTTGTATAACTTAAAGCATTTACTAAATGAAGTGTAAGTTAAATGCTCCTACCTTCTATTTTCTTAAGAGTTTTAATAAGTAAATGCTTTTCTCCATCTGAGTCCATTCTTATTATAATCAGTACCTGGACAAAAATAAGAATTCTGCATGTATTGCTGAATGATTATTTTCCTCATATGTATTTCTTTTTTGGCACTGGAGGTCACACCTGGGACCTTACACATGCTAGCAAGTGCTCCACCCTGAAATGTATCCCCAGCTGGATTATTCTTTTTCACAGTTTTGCTACAGAGATAAAACTAGCAAATTTAACTGGTCAGATAAAAGTAATGAGGATGAGAACAGAGTTGCCCCGTGAACCCAGCACTCAGGAGGTCAAGGTCAGCCTCTGCTGAGACAACCCTGTCTTATAAACAAAAAGGGAACATACAAGTTACAAAGTAAGTAACTTTGTTCTAAATTCCAATAACAGTAGATATCACAGAGGGAAGTGTTCTGAGGCAGGGCCTCAGTCTTCTCCTCTATAATATCTATGCACAAGTTGTCTCAGACTGTTTCTCACTGTTAATTTCAGCCCCACAAGTCTGAAATTCCTGGAGAAAAGGAGTAGCTGCTGCATTCTTCTACATTACATGCAGTTTCTTTTTTGGAGGGGAGCAGTGAATCAGCGATAACTTTCTCATATATTGATTTAATTTAATGACTTATGAAAGTCATTCAAGACTTTCAAACTATAAACTTGAGGATAAAGCAGTGATGAAATGGAAAAGGAAAAAAAACATATAAAATTGTATTTAGACTTAGTGTGACCACTTGTCATGCTTTTCTGCTAGATTAGGTTTAAAGAGGCATTTTTGCCTTAAAACTTCATTAATTCAGCTGTCATATAATTGATGTAGGGTGGGTAAGAAAATAAAAATATACAGAGTATTTTTTTACAATATCATGTCAGATGAGATTCTAGATCACTACCCAAAAATAAATTATTGTAGTTATATTGTGATGTAAATTTCTATGATCTTATACAAATGCCAGGTGGGGAGAACCAAGTCGATGGAGAATCAATCCCAACAACAATTTATAACAGACATTAAAGCATTTTAAATCGGAAGGCAATGAATAATGACATGAATTCCCCTTTCTGCATCTGAGACTATTGTTAACTTCCTTAAGGAGAAAACTGTCAAAGACCAAACATAGCCTATTTATAACTTCAAAGTTAAATGCATAGAATCATGTTATACCCCCTTATTTATACTAATTACTTTATCTGCTTTAGCTTAATACTCAACCTTAATTTGTTGTTGACTTTGCAACCTGCTTAGTATCTGACATTGTAATTCTTCAATCTTATAATTGGGTTTAGGCCTTTTTTCGTTAATAAACTGTAAAATTTTCAGCTGTCTCCAAATGTTATCCAAGCAGGAGTCTAACATGCTTTTGTAGATATCTTTTGCATTTGACAAATATCCTGTTAAAGAACAATTAAGGAACAATGTTAAGCCCTTTAATGTTTTTTAGTATAACTCTATGGCAAAAATCACTAAAAATAAATCTTTTTGGTCTTGGTTTTTGTTTTTTTGAGACAGGATTTCTCTATGTAGGCCCTGGCTGTCCTGGAACACACTATGTGGACCAGGCTGGTCTGGAACTCACAGAAATTCTCTTGCCTTTGCCTTTGCCTGCTGAGTACCAGGATTAAAGGTGTGCAATATCGTGCCTGGCTAGGGAAGCAATCGTCAGTGATGGTTAATAGCTCTGGAGAGGTGTCTCTGTGGGTAAGAGCACTGGCTGTTTTCCCAAAGGACAGAGGTTCAGTTCTCAGCAACCCCTCTCATATATAACAATTGTTAACAATTGTTTGTAACTTTTAGTTTCAGAGGATATGATGCTTCTTCTGGTCTCCACAGGCAATGCAGATTACCCAAACACAGACAATAAAAATAAAATAAGCAAAAATGAAACAAAACAATGACAGATAACATTTCACTTAGTCCAATTCTGATTTTAATAAAATATGTTGGTGTTGAAATTTATACCCAGTACAAAAACACTATTTAAAAAACTGTACATGCTTATGAAAGTACTGTGTGATATTTTGATACAGGCACATCTGGGAAATATTCTATTTTTCTATTGAGTCAGTATATCCTCAGCTGGCCTAGAATTTGTTATGTAGACCAGGTTGCCTCAAATGACAGAGATTCACCTGCCTTTGCCTCCCAAGTCCTGGGATTAACCAGGACAATGCTGAAATCAGATAAACACATCTTCCTCCTCAAATATATGATGTTCTTAAAATTGGGCAAAGCTAGAAAATTAATACCACATCTTTATTTTTATACTACATAACAGTAATTTACTTGTACATATTCCCATACTTTGAATATATCTTATCTTTCCTGCTTCCTGCTTATTATCAATTCACTCTTCTTATAAACCTCAGAATCTACACTTACATGGAAATTTATTAGAATTTTCTTAGTATTTAATTTATGCAACTTTGTAGCTGAATTTTTTAGTGCACATGACAATCTCATTAGAATATAAAATCTCAGGGTAAAGTAAATAGCATTTATTCATAATTAATTTATGCATCTGCTAAAACATTGGTGTTTAAATAGTGCACACAGGACAGGGTCTTCCTATGTTCTGCAGGATGGTCTCAAATACCAGAGCTCAAGGGATTCTTTTAGTCTCCCCAAAAGCTGGCATTACAAGCATATACAACAGTACCTATCTACAAAGGGCAACTTAAACATGAAAGAGCCTAAATCTTGTCCTTAAAGGTTCATATTTAGTAAATCTAGATTTTTATCCCAAGAATTTCTTTTATGAGAAGCTCTCCATGAGATTTTGGGACCCACTGAGTTTTGTGAATTTTTGCAGCATAGCACCTGGCAATTTCTATATATCAGATGCTGAAAAGATATTTGGGTAATTAATGAAATGATAACTTAAATACATAATTCTTATTCCATATGTTTTACATGCATATGCCTGTTAATTCTTGTATTAGTACTGCTAGGCTGACAGATAACATTTAGATTTGACTTATTACTTTTTGGTTTTGTCTTTAATGATTCTTTATGATTTACTATTTTTATGTGCTTTGGTGTTTGCCTGCATGTATGTCTATGTGAGAGTGTTGGGTCTCCTGGAACTGGAGTTATAGAGTTGGGAGTTGTCATGTGGGTGCTGGGAATTGAGCCATGGTCCTCTGGAAGAGCAGCTAGTGCTATTAACCTCTGAGCCATCTCTTCAGCCATAAGATATTGACTTATGTTTTACTTCCTTTTTTCAATTTTTAAAAGTCTGATTCTAATTACTGATTCATTATTCTTTATTTTGTTTTTTTGAGACAGGGTTTCTCTGTGTAGCCTTGGCTGTCCTGGAACTCTATCTTTAGACCAGGCTGGCCTTGAATTTACAAAGATGGCCTGTCTTTGCTTCCCAGGTGCTGGGATTAAAGGTGACATGCTCCACCAATGGCCTGGCTCATTACTGATTCTTAATACTGTTGTTAGTCTTAACTTTTTAAAAAGATTTATTGTAGGCCAAGCATGGTGGCACACAGGACAGTCAGGGCTACACAGAGAAACCCTGCCTCCTCAGAATTTGTTTTTGGTTATCTGTATGTGTATGTTTGGAGGTAAATGCACATGAGTACAGATGCTGTGGAGGTCAGAGGCAACAATCCTCCTGGAGATGCTCAACCTGTTGTGCCGGAAGCTGAACTGGGGTCCACTGCAAGAGCACATGTACTCTTAACCACTGAGCATTTCTCCAGACCCACAATTAACTTAAAAAACAAATCTAATCCAGTAGCATCTCCTTTTCAATGGTTCCCCATCCACTGTACAGTAAGAGCTAAATTATTTTGTACAGCAATAGCTAGTTCTACTTTTTAAGGCAAAGTTCCAAACACAAACTAAGGACCTAAAATGTATATGCCAAAACGTCAAATTTCACATTAAAAACCAGCGCATAATTTTGATTATACATTCAGAACTGTATAAGGCCATTAGAACTCTATAATTCACACCCAGACTAACAGCATAAACAGCATATACATACATACATACATATATTCATTCCAGTCTGGGCTGACAGTCTAAGTTTGATCCTTAGCACTGAAATGTATATAATATTTACTACACACACACACACACACATATAAACATAAACACATACATAAACACACACACACACATATATATACCCCGTTGATAATTATGACAAAATATATGTTGATCAGTGTAATAGGTGAGGAGGCTACATAATTTTTCAAGAAGTCTTTCTCTTTTAGAAAATTGAGGCATTTCAGGTGGACTATCAACAAGAAGAAAGCAAAAATTAAAAAAATTCTCTACCCACCTAATGCTGTGTCCAAACTGCATGTTAAAAGGGCATCTCTGATTGTTACCAGGAGATGTAAGAAAGCAGCATGCCTGAACGTTATTTCTCTGTCATCAGTTTTACCTGTATAAGCAAAAGCATAGTTAACACATTGGAGAATTAGAATATATATAAGATCTGCTTAGTAATAACAGCTAGTGTCTATTAGCAGGTGTGTATTACTGTTAGGCTGTGGATAAGCAGGTTAGTCCACCAACTCTAATAATCCTATCAGGATTACTGTGATCTCATTACAGATGAGGGCACAGCTTTAGTGAGGATACATGATGCTCAAGATAGCACCAAGCCCAGGCAGCTAACAGCCCAGCTCATTTCCTACTGGCAAGGAATATTTAATTATGTCTATTTTTGTTGGAAAATAAAAACCCAACAGTTCTAATCAAGAAGAAAATTAAAGTAGTAACTTGCTAACTGCTTAAGACAGAAGTAGACATTTGAAAAAGAAGTAAGACTTTGAAATGGAGATATCTTAAAAGTGTTTGCTCAGACAGATGACTCACATAAGAGAAGTATTCAGAGGGACAAGCCAATTGTCTACTTAAAGTGTTCTATGCACTTCCAGAACTTTCTGAAGATGAATGGTTGGATTCTTCTGAATGTAGAACTGTGAGATGGGGAGAGAAGGGCATGTATATTCCACACATGTGTGCAGAGGTGAGAAGACAATTTGCAAGAGTGTGTCTCTTCTTCTACCATGTGGGTTCTGGGAACCAAACTCAGGTCCCCAAGCTTGGCAGCAAGTGCGTTTATCTGCTAAGGCATCTTGCTGGCCCTATTTTATTTTTGTTGTTGCAGTGTCTCACTATGTAGCCTGGATGGCCACAAATTCAGAGATTCACCTGCTTCCTAAGTTGTATGATTAAAGTCATAAACCATCATATGCAGCAGCAAAGATTTATTTATTTTTTTATGTAAGAGTATCTTTATGAGTTTATGTGCATCATGTGCATACAGGAGCAGGCAAAGGCCACAAGAAGGTTACAGATGACCTAGAACCCAGTTACAGGTGGTAGGAACCATCAGTGGTTACTGAACCTAGGACCTCTCTGTAAAAGAAGCACATTCTCTCTCTCTCTCTCTCTCTCTCTCTCTCTCTCTCTCTCTCTGCATTTGTCTCTTTCTGCTCCTCTGTCTCTCTCTCTCTGCCTCTCTGTCTCTGTCTCTCTCTCTCTTTGTTTTTCAAGACAGGGTTTCTCTGTGATTTTGGAGGTTGTCTTGAAACTACCTCTTTGTAGACCAGGCTGGTCTCAAACTCACAGAGATCCGCCTGCCTCTGCCTCCTGAGTGTCAGGATTAAGGGCGTGTGCCACCACCGCATGGCAGAAAAGCACATACTCTTAAAACAACTGAACCATCTCTCCAGCCCAGCTATATTATTTTTAAAAAAGTGCTAATTTGCTAACATATGTATAATTTAATGAATTTAGAAAACTGACTTTACTAGCAAACAACTTGGTCCAGATAGCATGTAGTAGGCAGAGTGCACTGTATCTTCCACTGACTCAACTATAAGCACAAGACAGAGGTATGTGGTATACCACCCAATACTTAAAAATGAATGGTAACGGGAGGACTGGAGAAGGAGGCTAAATTTCAAAATGTCACTCAACAAACAGTAACTTTCCTATTTTTTTTCTAATAGTATGTCCTGGCCTGTTCTATAGGCAACTACAAACCCCAACATGCATGCCACAAGCAGGGACAGAAATAACTCTAAGAGAAGTTCTCAATCCACTGACTGAGAGGTTTTAAAATCTTTTTTTTTTTCTGTTCTCTCCTTCTCCAGAACCACAATGACAACAGTAATTTCTGAATATGGCTGTCAGGGGCCTAAAGCCCCTTCTGAATATGCAGAAACAGTTATCATGAGCTTCAGTAACTTCAGAGAACTCTAGTATATTTGATTTAGGTTTGTTTCAATGAATTAGTCTCATTATGAGCTGTTATTTTCTGTTTCTTTATTGTCTGGCGTTATGACTTTTCACTAGGTCTTGTCAGTTTTATATTGTTTGGTGCTGAGTATGTTTGTATTTCATTATGGGATGCAGTTAAGATCACTGCAAATAATTTTATCCTTTCAATACTGTTTTTTTGCAATTTCATCTGGGCATGACCAGAGCAGGGCCAAGTATTAGTTCCATGTGAATAGTTATGTGGTTAACTTCATTTTTGCAATGGAGCCCTATTAAATAATACATATCAATTAGGAGATTCACTGAGAATCTTCTGGTCTTGGCCTAGACATGGATACTATATGCTAAATTACAGTTAAGGCTTTGTCCAGGTCTGAGATCTGCATTGCTATAGCTGTCTATAAATGTGCATCCTCATGTAGTCTGAATCTGATTTGTACTCACCTTGGTGAACAGCATCATTTATTATTTTTTCTTGTTCCTTTAAGAAGAATCTTGTTTGGTCAAAAATGACAGTGGCAAATTTCCAATCAGCAGCAGGGTAAGTACAGAGGCAAGCAAGCTTCTTTAAGACAGGAGTCGCTGCTGCTTCTAGGAGATAGTATGCTTGGCACTGGGTGTCTGAAAAATAACAGCAAGAACTACCTACATCACTGCAACAGCAGGTGAGAGAATACATTATTACTAACACATTTCCCCAGCAGGGAAGAAGAGACTGAGGACTCCTGCAGTTCGGTCTTTCCACATGATGTAGGGAAATGGTTCCAGTTTTAGTGAAGGAAGAAACAGCAGCTATGGGCTAAAGTAGGACAAGAGGACAAAGAGAGATAATGCACAGGCATCCCATGTCTGGAAGCAACTTAAAAGTGGAAATAGAATTAAGTTTCTGAAACAAATAAAAGCAATTTCATGGAAAATAGCTGTTTTACAAATCTGGGAGAGGTATGGCCTGCAAATCTGGGAGAAGGCTTCCAAATCAAGTGAAACAGAATGTATATTGAAAGCATACCGCGAGGCAAGATCCTTGACCCACAAATCCGGGCCCCTGCCAAAGAACGAGGTCTCAGCTGGAGAGCGCCAGTTTCCAGTGAGATCCCACTACCCTGCAAAACCTTCTCAAGTTACAGCCCAGCCCTCGTCCTCTTCTGCCGGCTATTGGCCAGAGGTGAGTCTGGGCCCAATCGGGGCTGCCTGTCCCCTTCAACCTCTTTTCCCCCCTCCCCCGCCTGAACTCCCTGGATTGGCCCCTGATCCTGCTGCTCCTGTCTCCGGTCCCCTTTGAGAGCACCCTTGGAGCTCTGATACACCCCCACCCATCCCAACCTCCAGCCTACCGCCCCCCCACCCTGTGCCCTACCCCACCTACGGTCCTGCCGCTCTGGTTGAGCACTGGGACAGAGGGTGGAGCCAACAGTCCACCCTACTTCGGAGACCTCTTGGAGCAACTCCGAACAAAGGAGACCTGACTATCCACGTGGGACCACCTGTAATTTCCACCGGCTTGGTCCCTGACCCCGCCTCCAGTCCTCTGCTGGAGTCCCAGGCCCCTCCCAGAGATCCGCCTATCTCTGCGGGTCCACTTGGAGTTCCTGCAGGCAAGATCCTTGACCCACAAATCCGGGCCCCTGCCAAAGAACGAGGGTCTCAGCTGGAGAGCGCCAGTTTCCAGTGAGATCCCACTACCCTGCAAAACCTTCTCAAGTTCCAGGCCAGCCCTCGTCCTCTTCTGCCAGCTATTGGCCAGAGAAACCCCCCTAGAGCGCGGGCCACACAGAGAGAGACACAGATTCATTTTTCCACCCACAGGCACCCGGGGGGGAACAACAAAAGAGGGAAGAGACACCCCCCACACCCACAGGGAGAAAAAAAGGGAAGAAGGCAATGCAAGAGAACACCCAACAACAAAAAAAAAAACATGACACCACAAGACCCTAGGCTAACCACACCAAAAAGAATAGAACAGAAAAACAAAAGAAAGGGAAAAAAAAGGGACCACCAAAAAAAAATTACAATAATAATAAAAACCGCCCCCCACAAAAAAGATAAAAGAAAATATAAAAAAAAAAGAGAAGAAAAAACAAACAAAAAAGTGGAAGAAATGAACAAATTCCTTAAGGAAAGTACAGAAAGCCAAGAAAAAACAATTAACCAGGTGAAGGAAACGGTTCAAGATTTGAAAACCGAAATTGAGAAAATAAAGGCAACACAAATGGAAGGAAAGCTGGAAATTGAAAAGCTGGGCAAAAAATCGGAAACCACGGACACAAGCATAACCAATAGAATTCAAGAGATGGAAGAGAGAATCTCAGGCGCAGAAGATAAACTAGAAGAAATAGATTCATCGACCAAAGAAAACCATAAATCCAACAAATCCTTAACACACAATATCCAGGAAATGTGGGACACCATGAAAAGGCCAAACCTAAGAATAATAGGCATAGAGGAAGGTGAGGAAGCCCAGCTCAAAGGAGCTGAAAACATATTCAACAAAATCATCGAGGAAAACTTTCCAAATCTGAAGAAGGACATGCCCATGAAAGTACAAGAAGCATGCCGAACCCCAAATAGGCTGGACCAAAGAAAAAAGACCCCTCGACATATAATAATCAAAACACCTAGCATACAGAATAAAGAAAAAATATTAAGAGCAGCGAAGGAAAAAGGACAGGTAACATATAAAGGCAGACCTATCAAAATTACACCTGACTTCTCTATGGAAACCCTCAAGGCCAGAAGGTCCTGGATAGATGTTCTAAAAGTATTAAGAGAACACGGATGCCAGCCTAGGCTACTATATCCAGCAAAACTCTCAGTCAATATAGATGGAGAGAACAAGATATTCAATGACAAAACCAGATTTTCCCAATATGTATCTACAAATCCAGCCCTACAGAAAGTATTGGAAGGAAAATTCCAACCCAAGGAAGGTAACTACGCCCACAAAAATGTAGGCAACAGATAATCCAACTACACCAGAAACCTAGGGTGAAGCAGAACAAATATATTCACAATACCACTGCCAACAACAAACCTAAATCAAACAACCATCAACAATCAATGGTCCTTACTCACCCTCAACATTAATGGTCTTAACTCACCTATAAAAAGACACAGATTAACAGAATGGATACGAAGACAGAATCCATCCTTCTGCTGCATACAAGAAACACATCTTAGCTCCAAAGATAGACATTACCTCAGGGTAAAGGGTTGGGAAAAGATTTTCCAATCAAATGGAAATAAGAAGCAAGCAGGCGTAGCTATCCTAATATCTAACAAGCTAGACTTCAAACCAAAACTAGTCAAAAGAGATGAAGACGGTCATTTCATATTCATCTCAGGAGAAATCCATCAACACAAAGTCTCAATTCTGAACATCTATGCCCCTAATACAAAGCCACCCACATTCGTAAAAGAAACACTACTAAAACTCAAAGCTCATATAAAACCTCACACACTTATAGTGGGAGACTTCAATACACCACTCTCAACACTAGACAGGACCACAAATCAGAAACTCAACAAAGAAACAAAAGAATTAACAGAAGTTATGTCTCAACTGGGGCTAACAGACATCTATAGAACATTCCATCCAAAGACAAAAGAATATACCTTCTTCTCTGCTCCACATGGAACCTTCTCTAAAATCGACCACATACTAGGAGACATAACAAACCTCAACAGATACAAGAGAATAGAAATAGTCCCCTGTATCTTATCGGACCACCATGCTTTAAAATTGGAATTCAACAACAATACAAATAGCAGAAAACCTGCAAACTCATGGAAACTTAACAATGTGCAATTGCACCACTCCTGGGTCAAAGAAGAAATAAAGAAAGAAATTAAAGACTTTCTAATATTCAACGAGAATGAGGATACAACATACCCGAACTTATGGGACACCTTGAAAGCAGTGCTACGAGGGAAGTTCATTGCACTAAGTGCCCATATGAAGAAAACAGAGGATAGTCACATAAATGAATTAACAGCGCAACTGAAAACCTTAGAACAGAGAGAAGCGAATTCACCCCGCAGGAGCAGACGCCAGGAAATAATCAACTTGAGGGCTGAAATCAACAAAATAGAAACCAGGAAAACAATACAAAAAATCAATGCAACAAAGAGTTGGTTTTTCGAGAAAATCAACAAGATTGATAAACCTTTATCCAAATTAACGAAAAAGCAGAGACAGAACATGCAAATTAATAAAATCAGAAACGAAATGGGGAACATAACAACAGACACAGAGGAAATCCAGACAATTTTCAGGTCATACTTGAAAATCTGTATTCCACAAAAATTGAAAATTCAAAGGAAATGGACAAGTTTCTGGATAACTATCACTTACCAAAATTAAATCAAGAACAGACAAACAACTTAAATAGACCTATAACCCGAAATGAAATAGAAGCAGTCATCGAAAGCCTTCCAACGAAAAAAAGTCCAGGGCCAGATGGATTCAGTGCAGAATTCTACCAGACATTCAAGGAAGAACTAATACCACTACTCCTCAAACTGTTCCACAAGATAGAAACAGAAGGTTTATTGCCAATCTCTTTTTATGAGGCCACAATAACTTTGGTACCCAAACCTCACAAAGACACAACTAAGAAAGAAAACTACAGACCAATATCCCTGATGAACATCGATGCAAAAATACTCAATAAAATAATGGCAAACCGAATTCAAAAATACATCAGAGAAATCATCCACCATGATCAAGTAGGCTTCATACCTGGATTGCAGGGATGGTTTAACATACGAAAATCTATCAACGTGATCCACCATATAAACAAATTGAAAAAGAAAAACCATATGATTATCTCCCTAGATGCTGAAAAAGCCTTCGATAAAATTCAACACCCTTTCATGATAAAGGTATTAGAGAGGTCAGGGATAACAGGAACATACCTAAACATAATAAGAGCAATATACAGCAAACCAACTGCCAACATCAAACTGAATGGAGAGAAACTTAAGCCAATTCCTCTAAAATCAGGAACAAGACAAGGCTGTCCTCTCTCTCCATATCTCTTCAATATCGTACTAGAAGTTCTAGCTAATGCTATAAGACAACAAAAGGAGATCAAGGGCATCCAAATTGGAAAGGAAGAAGTCAAACTGTCTCTATTTGCAGATGATATGATAGTTTACATAAGCGACCCAATAAACTCTACCAGGGAACTCCTACAGCTGATAAACACCTTCAGCAAACTAGCAGGATACAAGATAAACTCAAAAAAATCAGTAGCCCTATTTTTTTCAGACGACAAAGAGGCAGAGAAAGAAATCAGAGAAACATCACCCTTTACAATAGCCACAAGCAACATAAAGTATCTTGGTGTAACGCTTACCAAACAAGTAAAAGATCTATATAATAAGAACTTTGTGACTCTAAAGAAAGAAATTAAAGAAGATACCAGAAAATGGAAAGACCTCCCATGCTCTTGGATAGGTAGGATAAACATAGTAAAAATGGCAATCTTACCAAAAGCAATCTACAGATTCAATGCAATCCCCATTAAAATCCCACCACAATTCTTCACCGACCTTGAAAGGATAATAATCAACTTTATATGGAAAAACAAAAGACCCAGGATAGCCAAAACAACCCTATACAATAAAAGAACATCAGGAGGCATCACCATTCCTGACTTTAAGCTCTACTATAGAGCTATAGTTCTGAAAACAGCCTGGTATTGGCATAAAAATAGACAGGTAGACCAATGGAATCGAATTGAAAATCCTGATATTAATCCACACACCTATGAACACCTGATTTTCGACAAAACAGCTAAAATTATACAATGGGGCAAAGATAGCATCTTCAACAAATGGTGCTGGCACAATTGGATGAGGGTGTGTAGAAGACTGCAGATAGACCCATGTCTGTCGCCATGCACAAAACTCAAGTCCAAATGGATCAAAGACCTCAACATCAATCCAGCCACATTGAACCTCTTAGAAGAGAAAGTAGGAGGTACCCTTGAACAAATTGGTATAGGAGACCGCTTCTTGAACATAACTCCAGGGGCACAAACACTGAAAGAAACAATTAATAAATGGGACCTCTTCAAACTTAGAAGCTTCTGTAAGGCAAAGGACACAGTTGACAAGACCAAACGGCAGCCCACTGACTGGGAAAAGATTTTCACTAATCCTATATCCGACAAAGGGCTGATCTCCAAAATATACAAAGAACTCAAGAAACTAGTCAACAAAACACCAAATAACCCTATTAAAAAATGGGGTACAGAACTGAAGAAAGAATTCTCAATGGAGGAAATCAAAAAGGCTGAAAGACACTTAAGAAAATGCTCCACATCCTTAGCTATCAGGGAAATGCAAATCAAAACAACTTTGAGATACCATCTTACCCCTGCCAGAATGGCTAAAATTAGAAACACCAGTGATGACTTATGTTGGAGAGGATGTGGAGAAAGTGGAACACTCCTCCACTGCTGGTGGGAGTGCAAACTCATACAGCCACTTTGGAGATCAGTATGGCGGTTCCTCAGGAAAATGGGAATTAGTTTACCACAGGACCCGGCAATCCCCCTCTTAGGCATATACCCAAAGGATTCACATCAATGCAACAAAGACATCTGTTCAACTATGTTCATAGCAGCACTATTTGTAATAGCAAGAACCTGGAAGCAACCTAGATGCCCTTCAATTGAAGAATGGTTAATGAAGATGTGGCACATCTACACAATGGAATACTACTCTGCAGAAAAAAATAATGGTATCTTGAAATTCGCAGGCAAGTGGATGGCACTTGAAGAAACCATCCTGAATGAGGTAACCCAGTCACAAAAGAGGAACACAGTATGTACTCACTCATATATGGATTTTAGACCTAGATCAAAGGATCACCAGCCTATAATTCACATCACCAGAGGAACTAGGATACAAGTTGTATTCTAAGAGATTCATATAAAGTCCCTCACAGAACTGGGAAGGGACAAGTCCCCCAGACCTCAGGTATAGTGGGGGAGGACAGCTAATGGAGAGAGAAGTAGGAGAAAATGAGAGGGAGGAGAGGGAAGGCATGTGCGACCAGGAGGATTGAGCCTGGTTAGGAATGGAAAATAGGAAAGAGAGAGAGAGACAGAGACAGAGAGAGAGAACATAAAAGAGGGAGCCAATATTGGTTTGAAGATAAAGTTGAACACAAAGAAAGGTCGAGGGAACTACAAGACTGCTCCCAACTAACAATCTCAGCTTCCGTGGAAAGGCTATCATAAATGCCCTTCCCGGAGAGTGAGATCAACAACTAACTTCTCCATGGAGTCCTCAACTAATGCCTGTTGAAAACAGGAGCAAACACCCATACATAAACACTGAGTCAAACTAGAACCCAGAAGCAGATGGAGAGGACAAGACCATGCGGTAGAAGTACATAGAGACAGCTTACCTGAACAAGGAGGAGCTAAGGGCCACTAGACTGATAGCTGGGAAGCCAACAGGGGTCTGACTCGGACCCCCCCTGAATATGGGTCTCAGCCAGAAGGTCTGAGCAGTCTAAGAGACCTCAGACAGTGGAGCCAGGATGTATCCCTGGTGCACAAAAGGACTTTGCAAACATATCCCCCATGGAGGGATAACTGCCTTATTCTAGAGATAGGAGAGAAGCCCTAGTCCCTACTTCACAGGACCTGTCAGATCTACATGACCCCAACTGGATGGCATTCCCCTACATATTGTATTGTGGTGGGGGGTTGGGAGGGAGGGTGTTTAGAGTGCATGGGAGAGGGTAGAGAGGGCAAAAGGGAGGGAAGGAGGGAGGGAGGGCTTGGGGGAGGGAGGGAGGGAGGGAGGGGGAACTGGGATCGACATGTAAAATAATTAAAAAAAAAAAAACGCTTTGACTCCAAAATTTAAGTTGAAGAACAAGTTACTGGGGAAAAGTATTTCTATTTTTGTTTCCACAGAAAATGAAAAGATGTGGATTCCTTCCAGACTAATGTGGTTTGATCACACCAGACCGCCTGAAACAGAGTACAAGCTGATCCTACATTCCAAACAGCTGGACAAAACAGCCCTACAGACTACAGCTAGGATATCTGAATCTTCTTCGAATCCCCCAAGGGCGGCCCCCTGACAGGGGGGGGGGGGTTGGGAAAGAAGGCCGCATAAAAATCTAAAGTATGGAGAAAAATGTTTTTTTAACAATAAATTAGAATATAAAATAAAATAAAAAATAAAATATAATAAAAAAAAAAAAAAAAAAAAAAAAAAAAAAAAAAGAAAGCATACCGCATACCTGATGCTTGAATCTCAATGACATCATCTGTCCTTTCTTGAAATCTTTCCTCTGGAGTTTTGTTGTTAGAAACAATAGGACTTTCTTCTTGAAGAGTCGAAGAACACTTTTCTTTATCCTGAAATTCTAATAAAAACATTCAACTGTTCAGGAGAAATGATGTTGCTTTACTTTAACACAGTATTCAATATCACAGTTGCTGAATTTCTTCATAGAAGTACAATGAGACTAAGTTAAGTGAGTTATCTGGATTAGTGGACCTAACACCATGCTGAGTAGCAAGGTGGATGACTGAAGTGGGAAAACTTCAGTGTCCAGTCCTGACAGCAGACTGGTGTCCTCATATGTAAATATGGGCTAGGAGGCCTTCCTTAGCTGCAGGAGCCAAACACCACCCAGTTCCTGACACATTCCAGACAGCAGCACTCTAGCTCATCTCTGTGCCTTTTCAGAGTCATCTTTCTATTTAAAACCTCCTTTGTTCCAAGCCTTCTAATGTCTCCATCCTTTCTCAGCTACATACACCAGTTTTTTACTGCTTACCCTTTACCTCAGTCGGCTTCTACAGGAACTCTTACATAACTGTGTACCTTACTTCCAGGCCAAAAAGACACCCTCCTTTAATATGCAATTCAGCACCTGATACACTGTTTAATAAATGCTAGGTTTTTTTCTTTCTTAGGTATTATAGGCTAAGTTCTTTCTTTTCTAGGTATTACAGAGGACTCATAGATGTATGCATACAGCTATTTTTAACTAAATGCTAATGTCACCCACCAATAATATGATTATAAGATACTTTTAAAACTGCGGTACCAACCTGAGATATTTTAATGTGTGAGGTTAAAAGTATGATCACGGAGTGGGACATGTATCTATGCCTATGATCCCTGCACTTGAAAGGCTAAGGCAGGAGTATTACAAATTTGAGGTCAAGCATGGTTACACAGAAAGATCCTCCTTAAATAAAAATAAAGAACCCCAAGTATACAGGGCTGAAGAAATGGCTCAGTGGTTAAGAGCACTGACTGCTCTTCCAGAGAACCTGGGTTCAATTCCCAGCAGCTCACAATTGTCTGTAACTCCAGTTTCAGGGTACCTAACACACCCATGGCAAAAAAACAAATGCACAGAAAACATAAATAAAGTTTAAAAAGAGAACCCCAAGTATAATTTGGAGAATATCCAAACTAGATTATGTCATCTTCAAGCAATATTGCCAGTTAAATTTTTGGGGAGGGTTTCAAGACAGGGTTTTTCTGTATAGCTTTGGAGCCTGTCCTGGTACTTGCTCTATAGACCAGGCTGGCCTCAAACTCACAGAGACCTGCCTGCTTCTGCCTCCTGAGTGCTGGAATTAAAGGCGTAGGCCACCACCACCGGCCAGCCAAATTTTTATCTATTTTTATTTCATGTGCATTGGTGTTTTGCCTGCATGTATGTTTGTATGAAGGTGTCCAGATCCCCTGGAACTGGAGTTAGGCAGTTGTGAGCTCCCATGTGGGTGCTGGGGATTGAACCTGGGTCATCTGGAAGAGCAGCCAGTGCCCCTAACCACTGAGCTATCTCCCCCAGCACTGCCAGTTAATTTTAAGTAATCTGAATAGATACAGTCAAGTGCTAATAATTATTGAAATTTATGAGAAAGCTGGGACATGGTATTTCTTATCACCAAATCAACTGTAAAATAAAGCAAGAAATAAAACCTTACCTTTATTGCTAATGAAAGTTAAGTTGGAGAATAGGGCTTTATTTGAGAGACAAGTGGGCTTGATAGCTAAATACCTGAACAAGTCAACTACCCACTCAGTCCTCACCTAAGCTGGGCAGGAGAAACTCATCAGGAAAGAGTCATGATGTAAGAGAAGCTGAGACTACTTCCTTCTTTGGAAGTTCATTCCCTTATAGTACCTTCAGCAATGAGCTTTAGCACATCTATAAATGGCTGTCACACCTTTTGAAAATCATACATAACTGCATGACACTGAGAACCAAATCTAGTCTCCATAGATAAAACACAGGACTGCAAGACCAAATTATGTTCTAAGTAACACTCTTTTTGTACCAATTTCACCAAGGTAAAGTCTATCAAAATTATTGTAGAATAAACCAGGTATAATCAAAGCACTTGGGAGGCAGAGGTTGAAGAATCTCTGTGAGTTTGAGGCCAGCCTGGCCTACATAGTGAATTCCAGGATAGCCAGAGCTACATAGTGAGACTCTGTCTGAAATAAAAAAAATATTCTAGAGTTTTATTGGAAATGAAATGATACAACACACTACTTTTCATGTGGTTAGAAGCAAAGAAACATACAACAATTACAACTCAAATAGAAATTCCTTGATAATACTGGGAAGACTGATAAGCAATTGAATAAGAAAATGTGTAAGCATGTATTAAAATATGTTAAAATACTAAGATATATCCCCAGCTAAAGAGCTCTAGGTAACTGATGGCTGCTGGGAGAGCACAGCCCTTGGTGGTTCTAACATGCTCCAGTGGGTGGCCACTGTTAGAGTACAGAGGTAGCACTAATGGGATTCAATGGGTTAATTTTTTTTAAATAGGTGGGTTTGGAGATATGGCTCAGAGATTAAGAGCACTTATTGCTCTTTCAGACAACCCAGGTTTAGTTGCTAGCACAAAAATGGCAGCTCAAAACTGTCTGTAACCTAGTTCCGGAGGATTCAACACCGTCTTCTAGTTTTCATGGACACTAGGCACACATGCAGTGGTGCATATGCATACATGCAAGCAAAACACCTATGCACATGGAATAAATAAACCTTTTCAAAAATGAGGACATAAAATTGGGTGGGTATGAAATGGATGGTCGATCTGTTTGGAGATGGGGAAGGGGAATGGAAATGTTAAAAAGGAGATTCTTGAAGAACTAATAAAACTGTTTTTTTTTTTTTTTTTTTTTTTTAAATACTGACATAGGATTGTCAGTTAATAGAAAAAAGCATGAGAGAATGATCAGGAATACTAAGCTTATATATCCAAATTATACACTGCAACTTTTATAAGTAATGGCTTTGTTACAAATTAAAACATGTGTTTTAATCTTTGAAAGCATATTAATATCCATATCTAAATATATATCAATGTATATATCTATCTATATTTATAAGAAGTATCAATGGCATTTTCCTTGACTATGAAAACTATGCAATTTTTTCTAAAAGAGCTTTTATTGCCTTGCATTTGTATAACCGACAGAGCCCAGTCCTAGAGGCTATATATCTATGCCAAAATTTTACTGTTACCCACCATTGTTTTGGTCATGGCCTGTGACTTCATCATCTGAAGTAGAAGGCTTGTCTTTACTTCTCAGAGTAATAAATTCACTCAAAAGGTCCAAATCATTTTGTTTTTTATCATAAGATGCCTTGATCCATGAAGAGGAAGTTGGTTCAACAAACGGCACAGAGTTATCAAGTCCAACACGACTATTGTCTGTGTTCTGCATTATTTTAGAAGCTACTTCTTGGTTATTCTTTGGATTTTCTTCAGTTTTTGGTTTTTAACAGAGACACATTCATCAGACAAAAGCAGATGTGGCACTTGTTTTTCTGAAGATGGTCTCTTCTGTGGACGTAATCTCTGAACATTGGTAGATTTATCACTCTTAGGCATGATGGGCAAGGGTCGACTCTGATGTTCTAGCCAGGCTGGAGACAAGAAGATGAAAGACACCAAAATGACTTCTATCTCTAAATGAATAAATTTTAGCTATAGTTTCCTGTTAGCATAATTTGATCTTTAGGGATTGTTTGTTTATTTTTTGGAAAATACATTTTTTTGCAATAAGCTTAAAAAATAAATGTTTATCATCTCTTTCCTTTCTTTTTCTTCTTCTTCTTATTTTTTTTTTAAGACAGGGTTCTTCTGTGTAGCTCTGACTATCCTGGAACTTACTATATAATCCAGGCTGGCCTTGAACTCACAGAGATCCACTGTCTCTGTCCCCTGAGTCCTGGGATTAAAGGCATGCACCATCACTGCTGGCAACCCTCTCTCTCTCCCTCTCTCTCTCTTTCTCTCTCTAGTTTTTTTAAAGACAGGATTTCTTTATTTTATTTTGGATCCTCTCCTGGAACTCCCTCTGTATACCAGATTCTCCTGCCCCTGCCTCCCTAGTGCTGGGATTAAAGGAATGTACCACCAATGCCAGGCTTGGCAACCGTCTCTTAATAATAGGAGTTCATTTGCTAGGCAAAGAAGGAACTCCAGTAAAGCTCTGTTGCTAATAGGTTATAATGAGTCACAGTCTTGGACAAAGGGCTGGATCCAAAATATATTTTTAAATTCTTACAAATGAACATTTTAAAAGAAACCTAATTAAAAAGTTGGCATATGATTTGAACATTACACACACCCCATAACATAGATGAATTGTGATGTTAAATAAAATATTCCAGTCTGGCAGTTTTTCATTTATATAGACTATCTCAGAGAGGCAACTCTATACAGAGAATAGATTAGTCACTCCATATCTGGGAAAAATTGAGAGTGACTGCTAATGGATACAGGATTTGAGGGAGGGTTAAAAAGTGTTCTAGAAACAGTCTGTGGTGATGACTGTGCATGTCTGACTTTATGAAGATCCACTGTTCTTTAAATTGTATGGTAAATTCTGGTCACCAAGTATGTAAAAACACTCATCACTATTAGGTAGTAGGAAAATACAGAATAAAGCCATAGTGGGCCTTACACATGCCCAGTAGAAAAGCTGCTTCCATGTAACTGAAATTCACACATTACTGGTGGGCACATACAATGGTGAAATAATTTTGGAAAAATATTAATAGTTTCTTGTAAAATTAAACAGACACCTATAACACCTACAATAACAATAATCAATTTTACTTCTGTATATTTTCTCAAGCAAAGTAATACCATGACCATAAAAAGAATTGCACAAAAACACTCATAGGATTTTTACTCCCAACACTAAAAATTTGGAGAATAACTCCTGGGGGAGATGATCACATTCTGGTTAAGTACATATAATAAGAAAGTTATTTAACAATAAAATAAATGAATTAGTGATACACATTAGCAAGGATGAATGTCACAATGTTATTCTGAGCTTTTTATTCTAGCACTCAGGAGGCAGAGGCAGACAGATCTCTGAGTTCAAGGCCAGCTTGGTCTACAGAGCAAATTCTAGGACAGCCAGAGAGCTACACAGGTTTGAAAAACCAAAAAAAAAAAAAAAAAAAAAAAAATTTCTGGATTAGCTAGTTAAACTGTCATATTTTTCTGAGAGGAAATCAGAGCCCAGGTTGGCCAAAAGTCATAAACTGGCAGAACCAAAATTTATAAGCTTATCTGGAATGTGTTGTATAGTTTCATAGCCATTGAGGAGAAACCAAGTGTCAGACATCTTCTCATTATGTAATGGTCACAAGTTGTATGTACTATTGTATACTTACATTCCAGCTGAAGCACTTTTGTAGGCAGAAAGATCTCCAGCTTAGTTTCCTTAGAAGACAGACCATTGTGACACAAATATGCCTTCAAATGCTCCAAAGTTTCAGCCATTATTGGATTTAGTCTTGCTTGTCTCCACCTCTTTGCTTTTGCAGGGTTAATCACAAGGCTGTCTCCTTTAATAGAAAAGATACTCCTCATATCTGCAAGAGAATATTGACCGCTGGGCTCTTGGAGTCTTGGAACTTGAGAACAAACAAACAGGGGAAAATAAATGAAAAACCATAAACAGATTCACATTGGACTTTCTCAGTGAAATACATTTTCACATTTGGGAAAAGGTAAAATTTGAGGCTATATCTGGCATTTTGTTTTCAAAATGTTAATATTTGTATAAGTTCAAGTTAGTTTAACAATAAAAACCACACAGCTACTACTACTACTCTCCTTCTCCTTCTTCCTCTTCCTCTTTCTCCTCTTCCCCCCCTCCCTTTTCTGGATCTGAGACAGGGTCTCTCTACATAGCCCCAGCTGTCCTTAAACCTACTATGTAGACTAGGCTTGCCTTGAACTCAGATATCTGCCTGCCTCTGCCTTCCGAGTGCTGGGATTAAAGGTGTATGCCCCCATGCCTGGCTATTTTAACTTCTTGCTATTCCCAAAGATTGAATAAATTTTTTCTTAGGTCTGGGGATGTACCTCAGTGAGTAAAGTTTGTCTTGCATGTGTGAAGGCCCGAGTTCAGTCCTCCATTCTCTCATGTTTGTTCATTAGGTTACCTTTTAAAACCTACCTCTCTTGACCCCATCCACTGCCCTGCTTCCACCCACTGCATTATTCCCAGAAGTTTATGTAAATGAACTGACACAGTATGAATGAATTCTTTTTTTCTGCTTTCTTTCTTTTTTCACATTTAAAAAAAAAAAATTAACTTATTTTTATTTTATTCTTTACATTCCATGGTTTGGTTTCTTTAATTCAGCATACTTAAATGTATGTTGTGTGAATAGTTCATCCTTTTTTTAAAAGATAAAAATAATTATAGATCCAATGTAATTATAAGAAATAATGCAGAGATGTATTCTCTCCTATTTCCTCCAATTACACAGTATAATCACACAACTAGGAGAATGGCACTGTAGTAAGTTATCAATCTTGTTCATATTGTCTTAGTTTTGCCTCTCTCTCTCTCTCTCTCTCTCTCTCTCTCTGTGTGTGTGTGTGTGTGTGAACATGTGACAAATTCTATGCAATTTTGTCACCTACCCAGATTTGTGCATCCTTCATCATACTCAATATACTGAACAGTTCAGTACTCCTACCTGTCTTCATGTACCCACATGCTCCTCTCTCTTGCATTAACCTCCTGTCATCAGTAGTCCCTGGTATGCACAGTCAGTTTTCCAGAAGTAATCTCTGCTATTTCAGAAATTAAGTGGAGTAGTTCATATCTTTTGATTAGCTGGTGATATTTCATTTGATGATGCATTCCTTTATTCAATGGACATGTGAAATGCTTCTTGGTGGGGAGTTTTCAGTTCTGAGGATTAAACCCAGAGCCTTGTGCATTGCTACCCTGTGCACGGATCACTGAGCTATAGCCCCAGCCCTGTTTCCAGGTTTTCACTCTTACAAATAAAGCTTCAGTGAAATCTGTGTTTGTATTTATGTAAACCCATGTTTTTAGAAAATAGACACCATCATTATTATTCTCACTGTGTAAGGAGATAACCTTGGAGGGGTTATTCAACTCAAAATGATTTTTTAATTTGCAAATGTTTTTTGTTAAAGGTTTTAAACCATCCTTCTTGGGATGCTTGAAAAATGGAAAACTTTTACGGTACTTTTAATATTAGCTATGTGGAATACCTTCTGCAACCAATTTATAGACAAAGAAATAAAACATTTTACAAATACACATATATAAGTGTATGTGTTAGATTGATGTTTCTCCATTTCATAGGTAAGAATTATGAGAAAGTCAGCCAGATTGTTTATCTAATGAGCCTCTAAAAGATAACTGGACTTTGTGTGATGTTACATATTTCATGTTATGGAACGGTCAAAGAAAAATATCTCACATTTGTACTCCTTACATGCCTTTACCTATGCATTCTGTACCTGTAAGCAAGAATGAGACCCAAGAGTTTCTGCAGCTTCCCAACTGCCACAGCATGCAATATCTATTAGTCGATTCTCCAGCACTAAGCAAATTACTGTAAAAGAAGAATCAAAGTTTAGTTCATCAATAGTATCATATGCTGTTTTGTATAACAATTTTTTTATAGCAACACATTTTTTTTCTTTTTGGTTCTTCAAGACAGGATTTCTTAGTAGCTATGGAGCCAGTCTTGGAACTTGCTCTGTAGACCAGGCTGGCCTCGAACTCACAGAGATCTACCTGCTTCTGCCTCCCCAGTGCTGGAATTAAAAGCATGTGTCACCACTGCTCAGCTCAATTTTTAATAATAGAAACAATTTTGCCATTCCAGATGAAATTTCAAGGGAGAAAAAAATCTTCTCTATAAAAATAAAACTTAAACTCATCAACATTATAAACATAGCTTTTATCTTCTAGATTTAAAAAGCTCCGCTGCAACTCCACCCTTCATTTAACATCATTCTAGTACCATCACATTCTGGAGAGGAAACAGTATTACAGCAAATCTTGGTTTCATTTCACATAAGCATTTGAACAATGGTGAGAATAAAGATCTTTGGCCTCTGGGGCTCTTTTTCCTTCTTTGATGCTTTAAAACGGCACTGTAGGAACCAGTGTTTGGGAGAGAGCAGCAGTCTTCAGGAAGCAGGAACTGGCAGATATTCATGCAGTAAAGTTCCTGAGTCACAAGGTATAGTGCCCATGACAGTGAGCAAGGTTCAGATGAATACAGGTAAGGATTCCTGCATCACACTACCTCAGGTAAAAACAAATTCACAGGTAACCATCAGCTACTACTTCTAGGTTCTAACAGGATCTTAAACTGAGAAACTAATATTTCACAAACTCTACGCTTACTTGGAGGAGTAACAATGGTTGGCAACAGCATACACAAAAACAAGCCACATAGACAAACTCAATAGTAAAACCAGTACAGAAACCATGAAGGCGTTCCCTAAACAACAAAGGCAAAGTATTGGGTGCCAATGTCACTAAAACATCACTGATGCACTAAAAAGAAATCACATGCAAAACTAAACAAGATGTGCCATTCATAGTTATGGATAGTTCTACTGTTTTGTGTATAACAATTTTAAGAAGCACACTTTTCTAAGTTCTTTATATGTAAAGTAAAATATCTATTTTGTAAACATCTAAAACTGAAGTAGAGCTGTATAAATCAAATTTCTAATTACTTTTTCCTTCCCTGAAAGATCTTGTATTAATAAATTCCTCAATTAGCCCTGCTTGCCTAAAAGTTACTGTGATGCTCAGTCTTCCTCAGCAATGTGATCGGATTCAGAACCACCTAGGAGACTAGTGAAGCATGACAAGGGTGTATCCATGAGGGCATTTCTGTGAACTGAGGTCCATGACAGCATAAAAGGAGAGAATGCGAAAGCAAATGAGCATTAGATTCCCTGTCTCTGCTTCTTTGTCAGCCACAAGGTGAACAGCTCTTCCCTGCCTTATGCTCCCACCTCTATAATGATGTGTTGTTGTCCAAGCACACGGGACCAAGAAACTATAGACTGAATCCTCTGAAACCACTAATCAAGACAAATCCTTCCTCACTTAAACTGTTGCTGACAGATATTTGGTTGTGGCAATGATAAACATAAGTAACATGGAAATTGATTACTAGTGGCTACTAGTTGGGATAAAAGGCAGAGTGGGAATATGTGAAAAACATGCACTTTGGCTAGAAAAGGGTTGGTTTAAATTTCTAGATAAAGAGGTTGAGGCTGTTAGAGAGATCAGCACCACTAAAGAGAAGCTAAGCACTTCATAGGGGGCCATAAGAAAGATCCTCTCTGCATCTCAGGTATTGGATAGATTCCAAGTACCTCAGTCTCTAAGGTGTAAACGCATTGGAAAGACTTTCCTTTGAGAGTGATGGGACACCTGGTTCTCACAGAGCCATCAACCAAAAGGGTTTCCTTAGATCAGGCTTCCAGTTACTCAGACACTAGCATATCATGGTCTGAGGGGGCTGGACTACTGCTTTAACTGGCAGCACACCTTGGCATCATCTACATGATGCTGGATTTTCAGGCATACAGAATAGAAAAGCTATGAGATCGCATAAGCTCAGCCACAAAAAAAAAAAAAGAAGACCTGGAAGGCCAGGGAATGTTGTAACAAATGGGTTGGGTTTCCTGCAGTGAGCCTCAGAGCAATGATCTACGAAGCTGGTTAGTGACACTGAAGCTGTGGTGAAGGCCTCAGGATGCTGGAGTTACCAGGCGTATAGAACATCTACTGAGGAGAACTGTAGGCAACAAGTTGAGCAGATCCAAGAGAGTGTCCTGGCTAGTCTTTTGTCAACTTGACACAAGTCATTAGAGAGGAGGTAACCTGAGTGGAGAAAACACCTCATAAGATCAGTCTGTAGGCAAGTATGCCTACAGGGCATTTTCTTAGTGATTAATGGGGGAGAACCCATCCCTGGCTCCATCCCTGGGCTGGTGGCCCTGAGTGCTATAATAAAGTAGGTTGAACAAGTCATGAGAAGCAAGTCAGTAAGAAGCACCCTTCCATTGCTCTGCATCAGCTCCTGCCTCCAGGTTCAGGTTCCTGTCCTGCTTGAGTTCCTGTCCTGACTGCTTTCTATGATGGAGTGTAATGTAAGCAAAATAAACCCTTTCCTCCAAGATTGCTTTGGGCTATGGAGTTTCATCACAGCAATAGAAATCCTAACTAACAAAGACAGGTGTCTTGTGAGCTACAAAGGGCAAGGTTACACAGGCTGGGTTGTTCAAGCCCCTTGGAGTGTGCATCAGAACACTACATGCTTCATAGGCTAGGCGTGAAACTACAGGACTTAATGTTTGTCCTTCTGGATTTTGGATCCACTTTGGTTTCATCCTTCCTTTCTATTCTCTCCTCCCTCCACTTCCCATTGTTGTACATGTTGGCATAATGTA
This sequence comes from Phodopus roborovskii, assembly GCF_943737965.1. NCBI lineage: Eukaryota > Metazoa > Chordata > Mammalia > Rodentia > Cricetidae > Phodopus > Phodopus roborovskii. The sequence goes on from NW_026125100.1 coordinate 68,907, forward strand.
GTTTTCTTTTTGATTTTACAGAAGCTCAAGTAAGAGATTGTGGTAATTTGGTTTTTCAAGCAATATCAGACTTTTAAGACTCTGGGACTCAAAGAGACAGACTGAATACATTTGGACAAGAGGCTTTGGGGGACCAGGGGTGAGACATTGTGGTTTAAAGTGGTATGTCTGGGTGTGAAGTTGGCAGTGGATAGAATATTTTCTATATTAGTTAATTTCTCATCACTGCAACCAAATGACAAATAGAATTTTTTATTTTATTTTATTTTATTTTCAATACAGGGTTTCTCTGTATTGCTTTGGAGCCTTCCTGGAACTCATTCTGTAGACCAGGCTGACTTAGAACTCACTGAGATCTGCCTGCCTCTGCCTCCCAAGTGCTGGGATTAGAGGTGTGTGAGAAGGTGAAAGAACATAATTTGGCTCATGGTTTCAAAGGGCTCAGTCCATGAGTTTAGTCTTATGAGCTTGGGTAAACATCATGGTGGTAGGAGCATTAAGCAAAAGACAGCTGCTTACTTCATGGCTGACCAGAAAACAGAGGCAGCAAATACTGGTGCTTCTTTGCTCTCTTTTTTCTCCATCTTGTTGCATCAGGACCCCAAGCCCATTGGTGGTGCCATCTACATCCCAGGTGGGCCTCCCTCTCACTCTGTTAATGCCCTCTGGGCACATCCTCAGTCACAACCGTGGGTGTGCTCCATCAGTCTCTTAGATTATTCTAAATCTAGTTAGCAGTAAATATTAACCATCATAATCACGTCTTTTATCTCCTTCAGTAACTACTGTGAAATTACTGTGCTTACTATTTACACTGCAACTTCAACTATATCTATCTATCTATCTATCATCTATCTATCCATCCATCTATCCAACCATCCACCTATTTACCTACTGTGAGGGAAAACTAAAAGATACAGGACTCATGGCAAGAAGGGAAAACCAAATAGAACAAGTGCTTCTGCCACTAGATATAGATAGCTCCCTGACTGGAGAGTCCATTCTCCCTGCTCCCCATTATCTTAAGGACAAGGCTACTGAGCCTGCCAGTCCTAAAGAAAGAAAACTCCCTAACCTTGCAGGTGCGCCAAACAATCCTGCCTTGTAAAAACTTTGTACTTTATGGAAATCTCTGTAACCTTGGACACCTTATGGGGTGAGACTAGCAGTCTCAAACCTCCCTTTCCCTTTAAAATGCTTATGAATTGTAAGCGGGCACCTTACTCTTATGATAGAGTGAGGTCCCAGTCGGTTCAGTTCTTAGCAATAAAAACCTTTTGCTTTTGCAGTTGGGAGTCACTTCCTTGGGGTTGAGGAAACCCTGTAGGCACAACACTATCTACCTATCTATGGTTTTTTTGAGACAGGGTTTCTCTGAATAGCCCTGGCTGTCCTGGAACTCACTCTGTAGACCAGGCTGGACTAGAATTTATGGAGATCCTCCTGTCTCTGCCTCCTGAGTACTGAGATTAAAGGTGTGCACCATCACCGACTGGCTAATAATATTTTTATGTAAATTTCTATCCATGAATCCAATATATATATAGAAATTCTAGTCTCTCTATTGCTAAGACTCAGCAGTATGCAAAAAAAATCCTATTGGCTCCAGAAGTGACAAGGTCCTAAATTTAGATCAAGCTGCTAAATCGTGGTAAGTAATGAAGGTAATGTGTAAAATTTGTGTGCTAGTTTTTGGAGTGCAGAGGGGAAAGGAATAAATGTCTATGAAAGTTAATGTCAATCACAGCTCATTAGTAGCTATGGAACTATGAACCCTAGTGGGGGGGGGGAGACTATTAGTTCACAAGGTCTCATATTCCAAACCTCTCATCTCCACTGAAATGATTATATTCTGTTTCTCAGTTCACATGGAACATAATTGAGGATGGCAATGGTAAGTACTTCTAGATACTAAATTGACAATGTGAGGTAAATGAAAGCTGGATATTTAGATCTAAACCACACAGTTCGTTCACACAACCCCAAAATCTAGTTTATTTGGTAGAAAACGAAAATTGGGACAATTCTTGAAATTTATCAAGGTTTTGTTTGTTTTTGATAATACACTTCAGATTGTAGATAATTATCTTGAAGTAGAAACAAGAAGAAATGCTTTATGCAGCCATGCCCAAAAAGAAAATATTTTTGCTTTTAATGAAGCATTTTGAAGACATGTTTCCCATTAGTAAGGAAATACAACCTTATTTCATCCTGACTTTTCTTTTTTTCTCTCTCTAAAACTTAAAATGGGTCTTAACATGTAGTAGGTACTACAAATAAGTCAAAGGTACAGCAGCATTACTTAGCATCTCACTTCTTTAAAATATTTTAATTTTTTTAACTTTATAATTGAGGTACATTTTTTAAAATACAGGTAATCAACATATAGCCCAGGCTGGTCTGAATGTGATGACCTTACTGCTCAGGGCTCCAAATACTGGGAATAGTGGAATAACCCCCATAACTAGATTTAAAGCCATTTTTAAATAGGAATTTTAAAGTTTTTAGCCGTAAGTCAGACAAAAGTGACTTATCTCTTGCTGTGATGAGTAACTTTTAATTGTTTCAAACAACTCTAGAATCATCAACTGTTTTAAAACCCATTTTTATCCTTTGCCAAATCATAATTCATCAGGCAAGACTTATTTCATAAATTTCATTAGATATTTGAGTTCTAACTATATATATATATATATATATATATAATAGCCTGTGTGATTAAAAAGTTATTATAGTTACTATATGATATTTAATATTACACTAATATATACTGATTCCTGCTTCTGACCTGCCTCCTTAGACAGATGAGAATATACAGAGTAAATAAGGCAGTGAAAGAGCCTAATAAAGATTAACTGTGTCTTGAAACAAACTCTTTTCACTTTAGCAGAGGAACTAAAGCATTAAAGAATGTGAATTCATGATTATGCCATGCTGTTCCAGAGCTCATTCATGTTACAGACAAACTGAGCTCATGGTAGAGTTCTATACAGCACAAAGATGCACAACAAATGAAAATAATTCTTAAATAGAATGTGAAGATATACTTAGGGCACTCAATGCTGGCTCCTCCATGTCTCAGACATCATACAGACCATTGAGGATGTGTACAGAATTTGTGATGAGTTCTGGGTCCTTGCCTGCAACTGTTTCCAGTTATCCTAGAGCAGGTTACTCTGCAAGGAATCATTCACAAGAAACTTGGAGGCATTCCCGTAATTCTCCTGGAGATGTGTGATTTAGCACACATTAAGTTCCAGTTATGATAGGAATAAAGATGATTGTCCTGATTATATTCCTAGTTTTGTGACTTGAATAAGAAGCAAAGTTGAGTGGGTTTAGTCCAAGATACTAGACTAACTTACCTTGGAGAACACTAAATGTATATACTCCACATAATAAAAGACAGCATCCAAAGCTATCTCAGACTCTGTCAGTAGTCAGGTATGCTGGGCTACTAAGATAGACAATTTTGGGTCCAACTAGAATAAAAGGATTTAGTTTTGAAGTATGAATTCTAAGATCACAGACCATTCTATGCAATAACAATGAGGTACTGAACAGGTTTATGGACCAACCCCTGGTTCTACATGTCTGGTATTCTCAGTACTGATGCCATCATAGCAGAGGTAAGCAAGGTCAAAGGACATATGCTGAAAGAAATGGGATAGGATTCCCTGGTACTCCCGTGGAAACAAGTTGATAAACATACTATTCTATAACAATTACCTACTCCTGGCCGCAGATGTATCATCTTTTAAAAGACCTAATAACAAGTCTTTGAAGTAGACAACCAGCACTATGGAGGAAGAGACTGAGACAAAGAGGAATTAAGAGCAAGTGATGGAGCCAGGCAATTTAACCATAATGAAGCTTTAGACCACTTTTTCTAGGGTTCCTTGTGATTCTCCAAACCCATGTGATGAAACTTAAACCCTCAGAATATCAGACTATGGCTGTGTTTGGAGACCAAGTCTTTTAATAAAGAGTAATTAGGTAAATGAAGTTATGAGAACATTTCGTAATCCTACATGACCAAAACCGATCCAGCAAACATATTATTCAATAGCCTCCAGGACTATGAGGAAATAAAACATTACTGCTCATGCCATCCAGTCTCTGGTATTTGTTATGGAACTAATACACACAATGTGCCTTTCATGACAGTGAGTATCACTGGCAAGTGTTTAGAGGCAATTTCCTAATCGTTTTATTTCCATGTCAGGATCTTAAGATCTTCAAGTCATTTACTTTTAATAGTACTATATTAACATTCAAAATTGTAAAAATCATTGTAAAAGGTTATACTGTGAAAAAAAGTCCCTATCATATTGCCATATTACCTAGCTCCCTTCAAGGCAAAGTCAGTCTTATGTATTTCTTATGTCACCATCAATATTCTGTGGGGAAATAAACAGGTGCATATATATTCATATCCTTCCCCAAGCTGCTTATAAAACACATTATATGTGTCATATTTTTTTTTCATAAGAGCATCTTGGAAGTTGCTTTTAAATAGAGAGATTTCATTAAATACTGCTTATCTTGAGCTGAGGCCAGCCTGGTCTACAGACTGAGTTCCAAGACAGACAGGGCTACACAGAAAAACCCTGTCTCTGTCTTGAGAAACTACAAAACAAAACAAAACAAGCAACTGCTTGCTTGATCTGTAGCTTGGGTTCTTGATAAAATCTTTACTTACATTTTACACACAGCAGAAAATGGAAATGTATGAAATCCTGCACATAATGAACTCACTGAAGAATATTGCCTTGGTAAGCTTAGATTGGTTGGTGATATTTCTAATTCTCCTGAAATATATAAAAATTAGTTATATAATACTTCATAAAATAAAATTTAGAAGTCTTGTAAATAAGTATTTGGCTGATCAATTTATTGCAATAAAATACCTGTATTAATTCTTTGAGAATTTAGTGAGTTTTACCATATTCACTTTTCTTCCTTAGGTCCCCCACATCCACACACACTCTCAGCCTCTTTATCTCCTATTTTTTTTAACCATCAAATTCAATTTGTGCTTTTCATATGGTTTTTGATGTAGCAACAAAATCTGTCAGTGAGAAGAAATTTGGGAGTAGGGCTAGGGAGATGCTCAGCTGGTAAAGCTTCAGAACCTTAGTTCAATCCCATCACCCATGCATATCAAAAGCTGGGCATGATGGCATGCTCTGGAAGTCCCAACCCATCCTTTAGCAGTGAGCCCAACGTCCCCATGAGAGGCCTATCTCATAAAACAAAGTAGATGGCTCCTGAGGAATGATGCCTGAGGTTGACCTCTGGCTTCCACTCACATGTATGTGTGCACACACACAAAACACAAGAAATTTAGATTCCTAGATATACAAAACGAGTCCTAAATTTATATCTATATAAAGAACTACAGATTTATTGCTTGGTATCTCAATTATGACAGTGATTACTTTAAAAAGCTACAACAGCTGAACTTAACTGAGTTTTCTGTGTAAGATAAATCCTAAGAGCTTTGCGTATAAGTTTTAATTCTGACAACTTACATTGTCAGCACTTAGGAAATAGTTCTATTTTATTTCCACAATGAATTTTGCTGATGTTAGGGAAATAGAGGTGTAATTCTTCACCTTAATGAGTCAGGACTCTAGGTGTCCTTGTCAGAGTTATAAATTAATAGAATGGGCCTGAAAAATAGATATGCCTCTATTGAAAAGCAGTATAAGGCAGTAAACATCTAAATAGATATTCATGTGCTCCAAGTATAAATGTAACTAAGTAATAGTCTCATTAACATAATTTAAAAAGAACACAATTTGGCTTTATTCTGAAACAAAACATGATGCAGTTTCTAGTTTTGACTTGATAACAATAAACAGTGATAGAGCAGAGAATGATGCGACTGCTCTAAGGGATTGAAAAGTTCACCTTTGAAGTGGGCAAGAAGGCTTAGCATGTAAAGGTACTTGCCACCAAGCCTGATGATCCAAGTTCAAGCCCAGGTACCCACATGGTAGAAGGAGAGAACTGATTCCCACAGACTGCCTTTTATCTTGACACACACCACTAAATAATATGTAATTTAAAGGGTTTGTTTTTAAATATAACAAAGATCAACAAGATTTCTAATATTGAAATGAAATATAATTGGGGTTAAAGTGATGATGGCTCAGTAGTTAAGAGCACTTGCTATCCTTTTGTAGAACCCAGATTTGAGTCTCAGCATCCACATTTAACCACCTGCAACTATAGTCGCCCTCTTTTGACTTCTGATGGAGCCTGCATGCACATGGTGCACATACATACACTCAGGCACACATACATAAAATAAAATTCTAAAAAAAAAAATTATATTTAGTCAGCTATAATTTAAGATTATGTATATGCATGCACGCACACCAATGTGGAGGTCAGAAGTCAATGCTGGGTGTCTTACTCAATCACTCTCGGCCATATGTTTTGGTACAGGGTCTGTCACTGAATTTATAGTCCAACAATTCAGCTTAGCCTGGCTGCTAGCAGATAGTCAGCTGTGTGTGTAGCAAACACTATACTGATTAAGCCATCTCCCAAGACCCAGGATTTGTACTTTAATTTTAGTAGTATTTTCTCCATTCATCTTCACCAATATTTGTAACTCTGCTGTGTATATGACCCACTTTTGTTAATGACAAGAACTTGACAGGACAAATATAAAGGGGAATAAAAAGGGAAAAGATAACAAGTCGGATCAAAGTGATCAAGTTTTTAAACATGAAAACTGATTCACAGTAGACTATAAATGCAAATTTAGTGTGCTTCTACGTCATATAGCAAACTCTTGGTAAGCCAATAACATAAACAGAATATCTACCTGGTTTGTTGCACTCTGGTTCACGTGGGCTTGCAATAGGTAAGATCTCTGTGGAGTTGCATTTCATATCATCAGTATCAAATTCATGCTTGGTAGAAAGATCTGAAAGGAAGTAGAAGAAACTCTATCAATAAAAGTGCCATTCAAATCATGTCTTGTAACACTATTCTGTGGATTCTTCCTTTTAAAGTATCCTTTTTGATCTCCCGAGCAAATTGGGAGCATGGAGGGAGAGGAGAGGGAGTTAGGAGAAAGAGAAGGGAGAAGAGGAGGGGAAATGTGGGCATGAGGGAACAGAAAGATTGAGACAGGGAAAGAATAGAGGAGAACAAGAAAAGAGATACCATAATAGAAGGAGCCATTATAGATTTAAGGAGAAATCTGGCTCTAGGGAAATGTCCAGAGATCTACAAGGATGAACCCAACTAACAATAAAGCAGTAGTGGAGAGGCTACCTTAAATTCTCTTCCCCTATAATGAGATTGATGACTACCTTATATGCCATCCTAGAGCCTTTATCTAGTAGCTGATAGAAGCAGAAGCAGACAACACTGAGCAGAACTCCTGGAATCCAGGTGCAGAGAGGGAGGAGTAATGAGCAAAGGGGTCAAGACCAGGCTGGAGAAACCAACAGAAATTAAACCAGTATAGGACCGACCCAGACTCCCTAAACATGGGTGTTAGTTAAGAGGACTGGGCAGTCTATGGGGCTTCTAGTAATGGATCAGTATTTATTCCTAGTATACAAATGAAATCCCACTTAGAGGGATACTCTCTCAGCCTAGACACATGGAGGAGGGCCATGAAAATCAATGAAAGCAAACACTTTGAAAAACCTAACCTTCACCTATAAATGGTGACTTTCTAAACTCTATTTAGCTGGAATTCTACTTGTGGTTCTGGAGATTAAAACCAAGCCTTGGGCATGCTGGGCACTCTGCCACCTAACCACACCTACTGACACTGGTCTATGTTAGTGACTTTTTTCCAGCTGCCTGGCATATTGTAGCTATTACTTTATTATTGTTATTATGTGCACACATATGTATGTGTGCACCTGTACATGTGTTCATGTGGAGGCTAGAGGCCGATGCTGGGTCCATAGTTACTTTTATATTATTTTGCAGACACTCTCACTGAACCAGGAACTCACTGATTTGATGTAGATATGGGGTCCCCTACTGCATCAGCAAGGGGAAGGCTAGGCTGTGGTGGCTAATTCCAGGAAGACATGCACCACTGTTACCTTCACACAGATTGATGTGAAATACAAAGACATTCTGGCTAACCTTGTGGATGTTATCAGGACCAATTGAAACAACAGATACAATGAGATCCATGGCCAAAATCTTGTATTGCCAAGCTGGAAAAGGCAAAGGTCAAAGAACTTGCCACTCAGCTGGGCTAAATATATACTGCTGAGTTTTTTTTACATAAATATAATTAAAATATTTTCCTTCAATATAGAAGGAAACAAAGGAAAAACATTTCAAGATCTAGGCATAGGAAAGAGCTTTCTGAAAGGGCTCCAATAGCTTAGGAAACAACCTTATGAACTGACAAACTGAATTATGTGAAATTAAGAAGCTTCTACATAACAAATGGAAACTATCAATAGAGTCAGTCAAGAGGCAAGCTATAGAAAAGAAAAAGTCTTTATCAGCCATACCTCAAATAGAAGCTAATATCTAAACTAGATAAGGAATAGCAAAAAGTGAACAACAACAACAATAACAAAAACCCTCACAAACCTTCCAGTCAATAAATGGGCCAATTAATTAGACAGTTTTCAAAAGAAGAAATACCAATAAAGAAATGGCCAATAAATGCCCTTGGAGATATATATATATATATTTCCATATATATATATATATGGAAATGCAAATTAAAGCTCCTTTGAGATTCTATTTTTATCCCATTTAGAATGGTTATTATCAGGGAAACTAACAACCCATGCTGCTGAGGATGTGGAGAGAGAACTTTTACTCACTGCTGGTGGGAATGCAAACTTGGGCATTCAAAAAGGAACTAAGTATGAAGGCTTCTCAATAAGCTAAAAATAGAGCTATAACAGAACACAGCTAGACAACTCCTGGGTACATACTAAAAGGACTCTTAAGTCCTACTACAGAGATACTGGGACCTAGGTTACTGCAGCACTATTCACAATAGCTATGGAATGGCAACAGCATAGAAGTACATCAACAGATCAATAGATAATATAGAACATATACATATGGAATTTTAGTTAGTCATAATGAAAGTAAGAAATCCCTACATTTTCAGAAATATGGGAGGAATCAGAAATTATTATAGAAAACATTACAGAAAAACAAATACCACATTTTCTCTCTAATGCAGATCCTGGACTTTAATTTTGATATGTGTGGATACATGTGTGTTGGGGGAGATATAGGTCATGCAGCTAGAAAGGAGAAAAGAAGTATTAAGGTAGGGTTGGGGGAAGGGGAAAGGGTAAAAGACTCCATGTGACATGAAAGCAGAAAGGGAAGGAAGGGGACTAGTAGGAGTCAGGCAGGGAGTCAGAGGTAAGGAGGGAAGATCAACAAAACTTATGGGAAGATGAAAATCATAGGATGAACCCTATTAACTAATTAAATTAAAAACGATAGAAAGAAAGAAAATACATGTGGTGGTATGAAAGAAAATGGCTCCCAGAGAGTGGAGGCACTAATGGGAGCTGTGGTCTTTGGAGGAAGTATGTCACTGTGGGGGTGGGCTTTGGGGTCTATGTTCAAGCTATACCCAGTGAGACAGACTACTTCCTGTTACCTGTGAGTCAAGATGTAGGACTCTTAGCTGTTTCTCCAGCACCATGTCTGCCTGAATACCACCATGCTGCACCATGATGATAATGGACTAACCCTCTAAAAATGTAAGTCATCTCAATTAAATATTTTCCTTTATAAGAGTTGCCATGGTCATGGTGTCTCTTCATAGCAATAGAAACCCTGATTAATACAGAAGTTGGTACCAGGGACTAGGGTATTGCTGGGAAAAGCCTGACCATTTTGTTTGGAGGAGTTTGGATTTTAGGAGTTTGGAGTTAGAAAATCAATAGAATGCTTTTAAGCACTGCTTAATAGCCATACCAGCAGGAGCATGAAAATCAGTGGTGGTAGGAGTGATTTGAACTGTGGAGGACTGGCTCAAGAGGTTTCAGAGGAGAATAATTTTAGTGTGTTGCCCAGAAATTGTTCTTATGATATTTTGGTGAAGAATGTAGTGGCTTTTTGCCATGTCTGAAAAGTTTATCTGAGGCTAAAGTGAAGAGTTTTGAATTAATTCCCTTGGCAAAGGAAAACTCAAAAAAGCCTAAGTGTTAACTCCAATGAAGATATATAATGAAAAACAGCAAGCTGAGCAAGCAAAAATATTCGAGGAGAGAAAAAGAGCACCAGAAAGTGGAATGGAGCTAAATCCGGTATTCAAGGAGATAAACAGATTAAGAAATGGGATAAACAGAAAGGTAACCTCAGGGCAAGATTCTACCCAGCTAAGTTTCCAACTTGTGAAAAGGAGTTAAAGAAAAGCTTAGAGCTTTGTGTAGTGGTGCACACCTTTAATACCAGCACTCAGAAGGAAGAGGCTGGTGGATCTCTGAGTTTGAGGCCAGCTTGGTCTACAGATTGAGTTTCAGGACAGCCAAGTGAAAGAAACCAATTAAATTGAAAATTGGTGAAGATGTAATTGAATGAGGGAGCCATGTTCCAGTCCCAGTAAGCAGCACAACTTGGCAGCTTCAGCCACATGATTCTGGAGTTAAGGATAGAAAAAAAGGGGATATGGGATTTGCCTCTGCATCTAAGGAAAGTTGCTGAGGCTGTCATGTGTCAGGGGTGTCCCTGAATGGAGGCCTAGACAGGCTACTTCCTGAAGATGTGAACATGAAGCCTGGATTGTGTTGGAGGCCCCAAGATGTTGGAGATGCCATAATTGTAGGATACCTGCCAAGGAGAGCTGCTGACAGGGAGTGGAACCAGCCCAAGACAGAGAAGTGTGTTGCAGTCTACAAAGCTGAAAGGAGTTGGAGATCTGAAAAGTATTTTGATATCAGACATGGAGATGTAGAGTTTGGAGTTTGGCTAGCTGGTTTTCAGTCTTGCGTTGGTCCAATATTTCCTCACTTTTCTCCCTTCCCTATATTTTGGAATGGTAATTTTTTTTTTTTTTTTTTTTTTTTTACATATCGATCCTAGTTCCCTCTCCCTCCCTCTATCCCTCCCTGGAATGGTAATGTTTAACTTTTACCATTATATGTTGGAAGTATGTGATCTGTTTTTGTTTTTTTAATTTTACAGGGGATTAGAGTTAAGAGATTGCAAATCTCATGAGAGACTTTAAACTTTTAAATACATTTAAGGACTGTTATAGAGAGGGGGTCATGACCCGGGAACCCACAGAGACAGCTGACCTAAGCTCGTGGGAGCTCATAGACTCTGGACCAACATCTCTATAATAGGATATAATTTGGCTATAAAAACCAACGAAGCACTGATACAGTCTGTAAGTTTGAAAAATCATGGTAAATGAAAGAGGCCAGCCATAGAAAGACCATATATCGCATGGTTGTATTGTCACTGAATGTCCAGAATAAGCAAATCTAAACTGGATTCTCAGGGCTGGGACTGTAACTCAATGGTAGAATACTTGCCTAGAACACAGAGGCTCTACTCAAATTCCAACACCAGAAAAAAGCAATAGAAGGATAAACAGATAAAAAGCTTAATAGTAACATCCTGAGAATTCAACATGTAACTTACAGACCATCTCTATAAAGTATTTCAATAAATAAGAACTCAGATAACAAGTAGTTTTTTGTTTTTTTTTTTTTTTTACATGAAACACATTTCTAAATGACTTCTCACCTCTTTTAAAAAGCTTTTCGTTTTCATCTACATAATCCATTATCTCAGACATTGATTCCTTCAGTTTTGATGATGGTAGAATAGGAATTTCTTGTTTGGGGTTTGTAGATATTAAGAATTCATACTCAGACGGAAAAACAGATGGCTGAAATAATATGAGATTAAGAAAACTTAAGGGATATTTACAAGTAAACACTAAATGGATACATTTGTTTAAATGGCACACAAATTTTAAACTTAAATTATATTCTGCTTTAAATTCTATACATACTTTCAAAAATAGAGGTTTAGCAGTCAAAAATAAGTTCCTCTGACAAGCAATGGTTTATTGATTGATCTCTTTTATAAGCCTCATTACTTTAGTGATACACAGTAGTCTGTGTTTATTACCTTTGACTAATAAAATATTTTAAAATTCTAAGTTAAAAAGAATTACCACAGAAAATGAGAGATAGAAAAGTGGCACAAGCTGAGTAGATGATGGAATGGGGTTCATCTCTACTGCACCCATAGAATATATTGTCTCTCACCACCACAGACAATATTCCTCAACAGGTGAGACTAAGTACCATTAGAATTAACAAGTGAGAGGGGCTGGAGTCAGTAAGGCAATAAACAAATCAACGTATTCACCAACTTGTTCACATTTTATCTGTAAGGAAACCCTTGAGGTGAATTGTGTGTACATCTTCTGAATGTATTAAGAAAAGAAAAGCCCAATGTATAAAATATTTCAGTTGTCCACAAAACATGTGTGTTTAAATTAGAATGCCCATAGAGTTCAGTTTATAAGTCTTAAATGTAACTACTTAAATTTCTATATCAAGTATTGTAATTAAAATTACTAAAAGAGATTTGAAAATTCTCTGTACTTGGACCCACAAGACCAATTAGATTGGGATATAACTGGGTAGGATTCAACTTCAATCTCAGCTAAGGCTGAGAATCACTACTTGGAAGTAAATTTGGCTCCACAATTGATACATATTCAACCTAGCTATCAAAAAAAATTAATATGGCAGTTGTAAAGACTCAAAATAAATTACTAAAATTTATACAGGTGTGCTCCCTTACTTCTACAAATACATTACTGAAAACAAGTGTTACAATTCTATTGAAACATACTAGCTTCTTCTTACAAAAGGTCTCCTCCACCATATGGAAATCTCTTACAAAAGGTTCCAAACGTTCTTGAACAGAGAAACACTCCCTTAAATAAAAAATAAAAGATTAATTAATGCTTACTAAAATCATTTAACAAATATTGTCAATCAAACACATAAAGACAAGTTGAGATGAGGCAATGGAACCCTTACCAACAGCATCTAAACCCGTGGGTGTACAATGAATGATTTCTCATATAAAAGCAGTTACAGTATCAGACAATTACATACGTGAAATTATCCTTTCCGGAGAGCTGTTCTTTGAAATCTAAAAGTGGATCCTTAACCAGATAGAGCTTTAGTCTACTCAACAGAGTATCCACAGTTGGTAGATGATTGTCTATGGCTTTTTTATAAAAACCATTTCCTCATCAATAAGTAATCCTGAAAAGAAATAAGGAATTACACACCTAACAGTTATACAAGAGATCTAGACCTTAAATACTAACAGATTTTTCAAACACATAGAAATCCTTTAGTTCTCCACTATACTATATGTATAAAACACAGAATCTAGGACCCAGACAAAAGGAAAAGCTCCATAAAATGTAGTATTATTTAGCACACAGAGATGGAGACAAATGTTCTGAAAGAGTAGCATCATAATGACATAATTTATCAATAAAAACTGGTTTAATAAATGGATGGAAATATTTTCTATTTCAAAATAGTCCCAAAAATGTAAAGGAATAAAAGTACTGGACTCTGGCTGAGTCTGGGTTTCTGTTTTCTGGATCATTTAATCTGTAAGGACATGTAATGAATGAATATGGTCTAGAGAGCCTACATATACAGTTACTGACTTCATCATTACAAAGTTATCATACAAGGCTGCTAAACAATTAGTTATAATGAAAACTATATACTGAAACATTGACTTGAGAAGTGTGAAATACTTTACATACTTAAAACACCACTGATAAAAGTCAACCGATGAACTAAAATTCTCTTTCTATCCCAACCTTCTATGTTTGCTTTACTTTGGAATCTTGGTTAGTTATACAAAAATTTCCAAGCTATGGAAATGAACATTAAACTTTCACTTTCTTCAATAAGTTTCTTAGTGGAAAGGGAAAGGAAAATGTATACTTAGAGAAGGAAGCGCCCAGAAAGCCAAAATCTCCAACATAAAAGATGCCTTGAGTGTGGAGAATGAATAATTATTTTGTTCTGGGCAGTAGTCTTTCAGTTAAGTGGTGGCTGTGATCTCTCAAGGGAGGAATAGAATGTAGTTTTCAGGTAGTGGTGTCTCCCATGAACAACTATATAAGTGATATGTTTGTACCCAGTCAACATGTGACATAAGACAAGCGCTCAGGAGCACCCCTTGCCTATGCTGAACGTATGCATCAAAGGAGAACATGTGATATAAACTAGACTCCTAGGGAGACCATCCAAACCATTTAGGATCCTGACAATCTCAATACTAGAAGATGTCCATGAGACACTGCTGAAAGCTCCTCAACCAAGTCCACATTGAAGCAGGGCCTATCTGAGAAAATTATGGGCTGTTTGTTCATATAATCCACCCCATACTGCGAAAAACAGCATTGTTTACATCCCCCATGTCCTCGTTACTCTTCTAATCACAAGCCCTCACCCTGACACTTCACTGCACGGGGACATATCATGTCACCAATGAAATATTATTTTCTAGTCCTCCTACCCTTTCGGTCTCCAAGATTCAACTACCATTTTTGACACAGCCACTAGATGTCAGCATCCCACCACAACCAATCCTGTTAGACAAAGGCTGTTTCCACCAAGACATGGTGGCTTCCTTAAACAACTAGGACTGTACTATATTCCCCAGAGTTCTTATTTCATAGCAACTATGTGGGCTCCACACTGTTTTATTCTGTTGTAGAAAAATGATATGCAAGAAAAGAAAATCTAATTAGTTAGGAAAGAAGCAGGAAAAGAGGCTTAGTGACAAGAAAGTTACTTCTGTCCACTTTGAAAACACAAGTTAACTACATTTAAACAGTATGAGTTCGTTAACATTGTGTATAAACTATTAAAATAATGATTTACTAGTGGGTAACCGAGACTCTTGAAAGAAAAATAATTTGAAAAAAAAAAAAAAGACAAGACAAACCATTCCCCACTTCCATCCTATCCCCAGCTAGAAAAACCATCCAAACATCCTAAACAATGTAACACTAATCTTTCAAGAGATGTAATGTGGAACATTTAGGGGAAAGTAAATCTAGACAAACATATGAAGTTGAGGAGGGGGAAAAACAAGAAGTCTGTTAACAGACTCTAAGTCTCTAAGAGCTCAAATTGTGTGATACTAACACAACAGACAGAACAACAGAAAACCCTGATTTAAATTTAACATTAATGTCAGCAGCATTTCTAGCAGAAAGACTCTTAGCTAAATGACATTGGGACAAATGCCAAAATATTTTTAAAATGTCCCTATTTTTAAGGATAAAATATCTGAAGTAAAATTATATAAAACATTACAAAATTAGTGGGTGCTGTGGCACACACATGAAAATCCCAGTACTCAGGAGACAGAGGCAGGTAGATTTTTGTGAGTTTTTTAAAGCCAGCCTGGTCTACAAAGTGAGTTCTAGATCCTGTCTCAAAAGAAATACCTTAAACAAAGGAAAGTTATATAATAAATATAAGCAAAGGAAAAATTTTCTAAGCACAAACGGAACACAAGAATCTATAAAAGAAAACAGCAGAACTTATCAGATTAAAGTTAAATGCATTTGGAATTATTGGTGTCTTTACATATAAAAATACACAAAGTAGAAAAGGAGAATCATTTCACAAAAGAAACAGATACAAATAGCCAATACACACGATAACTTTTAAGACGCAAGTAAAATATACATTTTCCCCATCACATTGGCTTATTTGCATTACCACCATAACAGCAATAATGTATCCAGTGATGATACATTTGAGGCAGAGGCAGGTGGATCTCTGTGATTTGGAGACCAGCCTGGTCTACAAGAGCTAGTTCCAGGACAGGCTCCAAGCCTACAGAGAAACCCTGTCCACCCCCACCCCAAATACAACTGAGCAATAGAAATGAAGCTATATATGTTAGTAGGAAACATTTAATCACTTCCTACCTTGGTGCTCTGCTTTCACTCCGGGGTAGTATGGGGAGCACTTGATAGGTGTGAAGTCTTCTCTGTGGTCCTTACTGGGGTACGAGCTGACATTCTCTATTCCAGTTGGAGAGTTTGGATTGGAACTTGGAACAATTTCCTCAAATGTACCATTAATCATCATTCCTGTAACTGTCTTTCTGTGACACAAAATTGATTTTATCTGTCCATTTGAAAACACTTTATTAATAAACAGTATGTGTTCAGCATGGACAATTTGCCAAATTCCAAAGGATGCTAAGAAAAGTTATCTGTAGCCCCACTTGAAATGAATGTAAAATTACATAAATTCCTAATTACACCGTATTCACACATATAGTATTCCATTTTCTACTGAGCTATGAATAATGGGCCTATTCACATGTTAACCACTGACTTCCTATTTGAGTGAAAGAATAGAATTCCATTTATCACTGCTGTATTTTGGATCTTACATAACTACCTAAAAACCAATGTGTGAATAGCTTGGTTCACTGAGTGGCACTATTGGGAGGAAGCAGAGCTTATAAAAGATAGGATTGGTTGGGAAGTGTTTGAAACACTACAAGTATGTCCTTAAATGGGATAGTGGGACTCTGGCCCTTTCTTTTTACTCTCTACTTCTGGGTTTATGAGCTGAGCACCCTGGTCTGCCATGTGCTCCTGCCATCATGTGCTGGCTCACCACAGGCCCAAATCAATCGGTCATGCTCAGAAAATTCAAAATTACAAACCAACATAAATCTTTTCTAAGTTAATTATTTCAAGTACTCTGTTAAAGTGATTGAAAGTTACCATACTTAGTAACAACCATCATTTATTTAACCAGCTCTCCCTTACTGGAAGTTGAAGGTTCTAGTGACTGTTATTATGAGCAATAATGCAAGGACCATTTTTTTTTGTATGCTTATTTCATTATTTTCCCAAAATACACTTCCTAAAAACAGAAGTTTTAGAGAGGTCACACAGATTCATTTTTGTTCATTTATTTTCAACTTTTGCCACTCACTGTTAGATTGCCATTATATTTTATATTCAATGCCTGTTTTTACTATTACACAGATCTTTCCCTCCTAAACCCCCGAACCCATTGCTTTATCCCAGCCCCAAACCCCAAGCAGGTACTCCCTGAGAACCCACAGACCACTATAGCCAGGGAAACATGTAGGCTGACTGACTGCAGATCTTTACCTCTCCCTCAGTTCCTCCAAATCCAACCCCCCTCACCCCCATCTTATCCCCAGCTCTGTAGAAGACCACCTGTAGTCTCTAACTCTTGGAACCAGTTTCCAGCTCCAGCACCCAGTCTCCAACTCCAGCAGACACTCCTGGAACCTTCAGGCCACTCAGGCCAAAGAAGCAAGTGGCTAACTACACATCTTCACCCCCCCTCACACACACACATACTTCTATAAGTCCAACCCCATAGTCTCATCCCTATGCTAGTTTCATCTCTAGTTCATCTGGTGACTACCCGCTGCAGCCTCTCCCTCATTCTTTGCCCTTATTCCCAGGGGACAAAGCAGATCCTGATGGAACACCCTGCTTTCCTCCCTCCTGTAGACTACTTCCAATTCTACACCCCCCCCAGCCCAATCCCTATTCCTAAGTGTCAGCAACCAATACCTAGAAACACATTTTTACCTAGAACCCCCCAGTGGCCACACTTGTCTTGATTCCAGAATTCTGCACCAGGCAACACATAGCCAACACACTCTCCTAAGAACCAGAGAGGGCATCAGAAACCCAGGAACAAAATACCTGCCCGACATAGACAAGACCAGATTATTATCACCAAGAATTACAATCTTCCCAAACCTAGACACAAGAATAAAAACACAGTGTCCAGATAATATATCTCCACTAGAGCCCAGCAATCTTACCACAGCAGGCCATTGAGTATTCCAACATAGCCAAAGCATAAGACAATGATTATAAAATAGCCTTCATCACTATGACAGTGCTCCTGAAAGAGGAAATGAGTGAATCCCTTAAAGAAATCTATAAAAACACAAACAGTAGGAGAAAATGAACAAAATGAGACCTGAAACTGGAAATAGAACCAATAAAGAAAACCCAGACCGAGGGAAATTTGTAAATTAAAAAATTTGGGAACTTAAACAGGAACCTCAAGAGGCAAGTCTCACCAACAGAATAAAAGAGATGGAAGAGAAAATCTCAGGCGCGGAAGACACAATAAAAGAAATGGATACCTTGGTAAAACAAAACGTTAAATCTTTAAAACATCCAGAAAATCTGGGACACCATGAAAAGACCAAATCTAAGAATAATAGGAATAGAGGAAGAAGAAGAAACCCAGGTCAAAAAGACAGAAAATATTTTCAGCAAAATCATAGGAGAAAAAATTCCTAATGGAAATGCCTATTAATACAGTACAAGAAGCACAAAGAACATCAAATAGACTGGACCAGAAAAGTCCCCTTGGCACATAATAATCAAAGCATAAACAGAACAGAGAATATTAGGAGCTACAAGGGAAAAAGAACAAGTAACATAAAGTCAGACCTATTTAACTTAGCACCTGACTTCTCAATGGACACTCTAAAAGCCAGAAGAGCCTGGGCAGATGTTCTACTCTAAGAGCCCACAGATGTCAGACCAGACAATCACACTCAGTAAAACTTTCAATCACCATAGATAGAGAAACTAAGACATTCCACAATAAAATCAAATTTAAGCAACCATCTATAAATCCAGCCAAGCAGAAGACACTACAAAGAGAACTAAAGAGGTTAACCACACCTAAGAAAACACAAGGAATAAATAATCCCAGATCAGAAAACCAGAAGATGGAAAACACACACACACACACACACACACACACACACACACACACACACCACTGTCTGAACATGATCAAATGAATGGTGTATGGTGAACAATGCCTTGGGGAAACAGAGAAGCTTAAGGAAAAAAAGGCAGAGAGCCTTTTATCTCAGGTGCATTTTGTTCCCTGGATTGTTCTTGGATGTGAGTTCATGCCTCCTGTGACATGCATTTACATTGATTTATAAGATATGTTTATTTTTGTGAGATGTCAGAACACAGCTATAGACCCCAATTTGGTCAGTGTACCCTGAATCTCGATATGGCCTTGCTTTAATGCTTTCCAAGATATAATCTATCGTACATGCCAGACAATTGTGTTTAAGTTAGTCTGTCCTAAGAAAGTTCTGGGAAAGAGGTGCTCTGTTAATATTTAGTATGTGATTAGTAATGTTTATTTACATGTTTTTCTGAACTCAAACAACCTTCCTTAGATCATTGCTCTCTTTGCTTCATTCGTGTATAAAAGTACACAGAAACTGAAGTAAGGTTGTCTACAGCATTAGATAGACTGCAGTCCATCCTATTCTTTCAGGTCCTCAGATCCCAGGTCCAGCAGACAAGATCTGTACAGACTGGCTGAAAAGTCGACACTCCACAGCAGCAAAGTCACAGGAATCAACAAACACTGCTTATCGATATCTCTCAACAACAGATCTCCATCCCTAAAAAGATAGACTAACAGTGTGGATGCAAAAACAGGATCTATCCTTCTGCTGCATCAAGAAACAAACCTTAACATCAAGGATAGACACCACCTTAAGGTAAAAGAATGGAAAAGGATATTCCAAGCAAATGGACCTAAAAAGCAAGCTGGTGTAGCCATGTTGGTATTTGAAAAAACAGACTTTAAGCCAAAACTAATCAAGAGATAGGGAAGGACACTACATATTCATCAAGGAGGAAAAAAATCCACCAAGAGGTGATTGTAATTTTAACATATATGCCACAAGCACAAGGATATCCAAGTTCATAAAAGAAACACAACTGTGGCTTAAATCACATATTGACCCCTCACACACTGATAGTGAAAAAATTCAGTACCCTACTCTTGTTAATAGACAGGTCATCCAGACAAAAACTAAAACAGAGAAATGCTGGAGCTAACAGTGTTATAAACCAAATGGACCTAACATATATTTACAGAACATTTCCCTGAACACAAAAAGAGTACACCTTCTTCTCAGCACCTCATGGAGCTTTCTCTGGAAAATTGAACGGCGCATACTGAATATCAACAATAGAAACAGAATGCTTACAAATTCATGGGAACTGAACAACTTACTACTGAATGAAAATGGGTCAAGGCAAAAATTATTAAACTGAAGACTTTCTAGATTTGAATGAAAATGAATACACAACATACCAAAACTTAAAGGATACAATGAAGGCAGTTTTAACAGACAAAGAACTAAGTGCACACACACACACACACATACACACACACATACACACACACACACGTATATATATTACAGACAAGAATTACATGCATATATATATATATATATCTGTAACTTAGCATATATATATGTGTGTGTGTGTGAGTGTGTTTGTGTGTGTGTGTGTGTAACTTAGCAGCACACCTGGGAGCTCTAGAAAAAAAGAAATCACACCCCCAAAGGAGTAAACAGTAAGAAATAACCAAATTCTGGGCTTAAATCAACAAAGTAGAAACAAACAAGAAAAAGAAATACAAAGAATCAATGAAACAAACAGTTGGTTCTTTCAGAAATTTGTTAGTACTGACAAACCTTTATCCAAATTAATTCGAAGAGACAGAATATTCAAATTAACACAATTATAAATGAAATGGGGGACTTAACCACAGACACCTTAGAGATCCAAAGAATCATACAGACATATTTGCAATGTAAATCAAAACTACTTGGAGATTTCATCTTAACCCATCAGAATGGCTAAGGTCAATAAAACAAGTGACAGCTCATATTGGTGAGGATGTGGAGCAAGGGAACACTCATCCATTACTGATGGGAGTGCAAACTTGTACAGCGACTTTGGAAGTCAGTGTGGCAATTTCCTCAGGAAGATGGGAATTGATCTACCTGAAGATCCAGCTATATCACTCTTGAGTATATATCCGAAGGACATATTAAGTGTCATCTTACCATAGAAATACTTGCTCAACCATGTTCATTGCTGCTCTACTCATACAGCCAGAAACTGGAAACCACATTTATGTTCCTCAACAGAAGCATGGATAAATAAAACATGGTACATTTATACAATGGAGTATTATTTATTACTCAGCAGTTTATTTTTTTTAAAAAATGAAATTCACAGGTAAATGGATGTAACTTGAAAAAAAAAATCCTGAATGAGGTAACCCAGAACTAGTAAGACAAATACAGTGTAGGTATTTCCTTCTATGTGAATATTAGCTGTTAAGTCAATAACAACTAAGCTACAATCTGCAGAACCACAAAAAGTTAGGTTTAGAGTAGGGGACTGGGGGATAAATAGATCTCCCTAGGAGAGGGAAATAGAAAGGACAATTGTGTATGGATGGGGTGGCGGAGGGTTGAGTGGGAAAGGAAAGAGGAAAAAGAGAGACAGCTAAAATTAAGGGCCATTTGAGGGGTAGTTTGGCAACAATATAGTAGAAGCTTCCTAAAATATATACTTATATTAAGGTGATCTAACTGAAATCACCAAATAATGGAGGAAACAGAGCCCCAACATGCTGTCTCTTGTCACCAAATGAAGCTTCCAGTTCCAGGATGAGATTACACATCATTGAGTTGTTAGCTAAAAGGGGGTCCCATGTGATCCCCAAACAATCCAGGCTGTTTCCAAGATGATAGACTGCTCTCCACAAACTGACAGCAAGGTCCCATTTTTGAAGACACCACCAACACAACCCATTGAACATGGAGAAGTTGGGCTGGTGCCTATGTACAACTGTAAAGTCTTTGGTAGAGAAATGCATTCTGCACATTACCAAAGGAGAAATGTAAACACCCAACTAGCCACAAACTCTTTGCTGCAGACCCTGCCTGAAACATATGCTAGTACAATGGTGGTGCAAAGCTTGATGGAGTAACCAATATCTGATGTGACTTAGGTCCCACTCCACAAGATGGAACCCATACCCTACACTGCTTGGGTGATCAAAAACCTGAACCTAGATAGCCCGGGAACCTAGGATAAAACCAAATACTACTGTTCTAAAAACAAAAATATAGTAATAAAGTGCCTCCTACTGGCATCCTTCTATACTCATAGATTGGTGATTTGTTTAGCCATCACTAGAGAATCTTTCTCCTGCAGAAGATGGGAACAAATACAGAGACCCACAGATAGAGATTACGAAGAGAGTGAGACTTTGGAACTAAACAGGGTGTCTGAATCAACTCCCTCTTCTCAGGGCTCAGGGAACCCTGTGGAAGAGAAGGCAGAAAAAAGTGTATAAGCCAAGAAAACAAGATCCTCTAAATCAACATGATCAGTGTGCACACAGATGCAGAGACTGAGGCAGCCTGGCACAGGGCTTCCATGGGTCTGCAACAGATGGGGCCCTAGAGCTGAAAGTAATCTCCAATTGATAACCACTAGGGAGAACAAACTACTCTTAAGGGTAGGCTAGAAGTAGATGGCCAACAGGAAATAAACCTCAATGGCATCTTTGGAGATTCATTATCTTGCAATATCATGTCAAGGTTTTTTTCTTTAAAAAATTATCTTATTTTTATTTATTTTATTATATGTAATATATATGCATACATTTATTATATATTTACACCCCCCCTACACACATTATGACTTTCCATTTAGTGTTTTTGTGGAATTCCCTCAATGTGTGAACAAGTGGGTTTCTGTTTCTTGTGCCTTCTCTTGGATTTGTATTCTGTTTATTTTATCCAATTCCAATGTGTTAATTTATATTTTGTCTTATTTTAATATTATCCCTTAGAAGCCTGCTTGTCTTCTAACGAGAGAAAACAGCAGGTAGTCTGGATGGGAGGGGAGGGTGGAGAAGACTTGGGAAGAACAGAGGGGGAAGGAAAGCCATCATCAGAATCTATTATGTAAAAAAAAAATCTATTTTCAATAAAAAGGAAAAATTAAAGAAAAAAACTCTAAAATTACTTCCTTACTCTTGAAGAAAATATAAGATACAAGAATAGTTTAACACTGCCATGTTTGTATTACTTATTGAGAATATTGGTTTATATATGGACCTTCATAGACTTCTGTATTTAGTGTCTTAAAAAAAAGTGTCACTGACAGAGTCAGTACTTGGTAAAACACTTAGTCAACTCCTTGACACAAATGTCATGAAGATTAACTTTTCCTGGTCCTCCTTGTTTCTCATTTACCAGCAGTATCTGCCTCTTTCCATTGGAACTTCCTCCTTCGCCTAAATTCCTTTAAAATGTTTGTTGAATATCTACAATGTGATGATGACTCTATTCTTGGTACATTAGCACTGTATTAGGAAACAAAGTCTTGTTCTCACAAAATTTATCTGCTCAAGGGAAGATGATCAACTAAATAAACAATGTCGTTGGTGAAAGATGAAATATATTTAATATAACAAGATATGCAGACACCAAAGTAACAGCCATATGTTGGTATGCTTAGAGAACGTAGCCAGTGAAAGACACACGGAGGAGCTATTTTGGTAGTTACCCGAATAAGGATGGGAAGTGAGCCATAAAGGCCTAAGGCAGGAAACAAACTTGGCAGATTCTAAGAAAGAGTAAGGTCAGAATAACTGGAATAGAGGAGTTAGGCAGAGGCAAAATCATTATTGACTTTGTAAGATTGTGTTCTTTATGTCTTTTTCAAAATGTTTTTAATTGAAGTAGAAGTGTATCACTCTCCTCCCCTTCTTCACCTATCAGCTCCTCTCATGTACCCAACTCCCAGGTTAATAGCCTCTCTTTTTCTTTGAATGTATTTGTTATCACACACACACACACACACACACACACACACACACACCATGCTGAGTCTATTTTTTGTTATTTCTGTGTATAGGTTTCAAGACTAACTACTCTGCATTGGATAGCCAACAGGGGCTTGAGTAGGGCAAAAGTATTTTCAAGTCATACATCTGATGGAAGATTTGTATCCGGAATATATACAAAACACTTAAAAGTAGGCTTTTGTCTCTCTAGTTTCTAGTTGGGATCAACCACCAGGGAAGCCTTGGTGGGAGATCAGAGGTTCAAGAGTAACAGGTTGGAACATTACTCTTCCCAAACCCTTCTCTGCTGGACCAGTTTGGAAGTGACAGCACACATCTACCAACAGTTATGTTTCTTTAAGGCAGGGAGGCAATGACTTCCCTGTTGATCCCAACCCTATAGTTATTTTTTTTTTGTGTTGTCCTGTTAACTATATGATAAAGTATTAGCAAGGACATGAAATAAACCTATAAGTTTTATCACACTTTGTAGGAGCATAAACAGCAGTTGATTGGATCACACCTGGCAGTTCCTCAGTTAACCATGAGTTACTGTATGACCAGTAATTCCAATCCTAGATAACTGTTTACACAAAAGTGTGTATGTGAATGTTAACAGCAGAATTACTCATAATTGCAAGAAGCACAAACAACCTTAATGCCTTTACTAATGAATGGGTAAGTAAAATGTGATATACCCATACAGTAGACTATTATTTAGGATAAAAATAAATGAAATCTGGATACAAGCCACATACTGCCAAACTGCCCTTGCATTTTTATATTCAATGTCTGCTTCTCAATATCTTTTTCCAAACTGTCATATTCTCTTCTGCAATCAAGTCCCAGTTTAAAAAATTAAGCTAAAAAATTCAACTAGACATTCTATAAAGGCGGACTAATGACCAACTGCATGACACAATGCTTAAGAAATTAGCCACTGAAAAACATAAATCAAAACTACAGCTATGTTTATTAGACAGTCCATTTCCTATAGCTGCAGCTCTTGCTAGGCTGGTGACTGATCCACCCCCACCCCCACCCCCACCTCTACATGCCTTCAGGCATGTTTTCTTCTCTGACCCAAATATTTTATGTCAAGAAGGCATTCCACAATGCCAAGCCCAAGCTCAATTTCTGCCTTTTTGTGAAGCTAATCTCACCTACTTTAAATGCACAGGCCTACCAAGTTAACTGAACAAAGATCTTAGCGATCCTTAGACCAGCAAGCATGAAGATCTAGGGACAGGTTTTTTGTTTTTTGTTTGTTTTGTTTTTTTAAACCCAGGTAAGCATGTATGAATTTATTCCCCTCTGTTCTTTTTTTGTTGTTGTTCATTTTTTTTATTAATTTTTTACATTCTAATCCAAATCCCTCATTTCTCCTTTTTCCTCTAAACTCTCCACTCCCCCCCCCCCCACCTCCACCACTCCTCCTAGGACAGTTTTTAAAATGTGAAGCTCAGGCCCCAACACACACTGACTGATCAGAAGTTGTATTTTACTAAGATTCCCAAGAGATTCACATATACAGGAAACACTGGTCCATTGTCAGCATACCAATGATGAAAGAGAGAGTAGAGAGTGAGGGGTAATCTGTTAGCACTTGAGTTTTTCATCTTTTAATTCACAGTGCACTGAATTGAATACACTGAAGCTTTCCAGTTTCCTCACTGCTCGAGGCTGCTTATGTGGTAAACCTGTCTTATTGGTCTTATGTCCTTTAATAGGAACTCACATTACTCATCTTATATTTTCACTTAATTTTTCACAAGCTAATTTTTTCTAAGTATATATATCATATTCTGACTAACTTGACTAGTAAATTTCTAGGTGATATAAACAGAATATTTGGGTTCATTTAATCAAAAGTATAGACACAAGTAAATGTGGCAGGTTTTTTTTTGTTGTTGTTGTTGTTTCTTTTCATTGGAATTAAGAAACATTTAAATTATAAAAAATTGAAAATATGAATAATAACAAATCTGATGCACATTCCATATGGAAATAAGCAATTGCTTCTTCAGATTTCAGTACTGACAAGCGTAGTTTCTGTACTGACACTGTACAACAGCACAGTCTTCCCTATCATTGTTCCACAGTGATTGTGATGATTTGCCCCGTTTGTTTCTTGAAGGTATAACTATACCTATTTCTTTTTTTTTGTTGTTTTGTGTCCTGTATTCATACACAAATTTGCAAATATCAGAAGGATAACTGAACTAATAATAAATAATATTGATAAATATACTAGAAAATGGTCTTAACTGCATTTTTACTAAAGGAAGTTTAATATTAATATAAAGAGCTTTGCTCCGAAGGTAGGCATATTGACTAAAAGTATAATATCACTGGTTAATTTCTGCATATCTTTTGTAGTGTCACTAAAGAGAATAATAATCAAAATATGGTAATGAGGGAGGATAAAAAGAGACTATAAATTATGTCCAACTAGCCTCTTCTTTGTGCTTGCAAAGTGAGGGCTTTTTTTCAGACTATACTAGAAAATGTGTGAGAAAGTAAAGGGCTTTAGGTGTCTGAAGAACTTACTGTCTTTTATAAATAAAGGGGATTAAGGATACATACTTCTCAGGAATATCCCCTCCACACAGAACCTTGTTGTCCACTGTTCCAAGAGTGAATTATCGGTCATCTCTGGAGCTGAAATAGCTGAGGCTAAATGAACAGTCAACATTAGCTTTTAATGTTAACATAAGCTTTTACTCTTAACATAAGAAAGCCAAACATCCATTGTTTTCAATATGGAGTTACCTTTACTTGTTCACATACACAATTACTTTTCCAAAGTGAATACCTGATTTTCATCATCATAATCTGCTTCCCCCAAACTCAATCACAATCAAGAAACTATCGCCTGAATATACCAATAACACCCTCCTTTCCCAGCTTCTTTTTGCTTAGATACCACTATGCTCCCAGACCCCTGCTCAGCAGTTCATGCTTTGCCTCATAAAGGCCTTTTCTGAAATATGCTTTGGGTCCTTCTCATTACTTTTCTTAAAATTGTCCAATAGCATCTCATATTTGCAACTTTATTAGCCAGTTTGAGCTGCTATATCACAAATACTAGAGATTAGGTGACTCAAACTAAGAACACTTACTTGTCACAGCATTGTAGGTTAGGAAGTCCAGTAACAAGACACCAGAAGATTCAGTATCTGATGGAGATATTTTTCTACTTCATCCCGCTATGTCCTCAAGACAAATTGTGAAAAGGGGTTCTTTGGGATATCTTACACAAGAGTATTAATTCCAGTTTCATGGCCCTTCTTCAAATACAATCACAATGGGACTTAAGTCTAACATGTGGTTTTGAGGGCATATAAACATTCATTCTATTGTTTTTATAAAAATAAGTAGCAAGAAAAGTCCATATTATGTTCTGCACAATGCCTAAGACAACATAAAATTTGCTCACTTCTCAGATCTCCTCCTTTTCCTTACTCAGTCATATGGCCTAATTTTCTTAATTTACTACACTGAACTCAGAAATAACTTGAAAGATATAAAAACATACCTCTTGCCCATGGACTCCTATATTTATCATCAATAAAATTTTATCTTGATTTAAACATGAAGGGATCTGAAGCAATAAAGCATCTTTGTAAAGCTCTTTCTTTAACTGTGTTCTGTATTAAAATGTAAAATAATTTCTAACATATTATTGTTGTAAGTTGGATAGAACTTTTCTTTAAAACTGATACATTTGTCATAAAAAATGTCAAAGAACTATGTAATGGAGAATAATATCAGCAAGGTTGTTCTTACATTTTTTTCTATAATAGGCTTAAATATATTTATACTTGACAAAAAAAGAAGTATAACATCACTTAGCAATGTAGTTTTTCTTCCATTGCCACTGTCTTAATTTTTGTCTTGTATGCTAAAACATAAGAATCAGCTTCTAATCTCAAAAGTAAACATAAGGAAGAAAACTCTTCCTTTAAATGGACATTAAAAGTAGTCATAGTGGTGCAGCTTGTGAGCTCAGCCTTGGGGAGGGCTGAGGCAGGGGGATCATTAGTTTGAGGATATTGTGAGCTATATACTATCAAGTTGGTACTACACAGAAAGATCCTATCTCAAACAAGCAATGCAGAATGGATGTTATCAGGTGAGTAAACCTGTACTTTGCGCTCAAGTTCTACTTTTAACTCTTCCTTGGCTTCCCAATGTTAACTTCCATGACTTTGTGGGCAAATAAACTAGGCCCTCCTCAAAGCCATCCCACCTCCCCCCCTTAACACTCAGTGGTCATAACACTGCAATCATCTGTAATGACTCAGACTTCCCATGGAATTCCATGTACCTAGAAAAATGATAGTTTTTTGTCTATGTTTTATGTTGTTGAAGATGTCATGTTAAATAAGATGTTTTCATTATCTAAGAATAAGTGGTATAAAAGATCATTTCATCCTAATCTAAACAAAATGAGGGTCAAAGATACATGAAAATAGGAATAAAAACCTTGGCTAGTACTTCATCTAAAAAAGAAAATTATGAGAAGTAATTTACATCTGATAAATTTTGTTTACAATTGTTTTTGGAGGTAACTTTCTCATAAACTATTTTTTGACAACACAGATGGCATTAGTTTTCTTCTTTGATTATAAAGGAGATAGTTTGCTGAAAATATGAATTAGCAAGACATGTCTGACTCCTTGGACATTCAGATCATTTTCTATCTATTGTCTGTTAAGCAATTTTACTTTCCAGATCTTTATATAGTTATCTGAGTGGCTCTTAATACACCTTCATCAACTTTGTAAAGTCTCACATCTTTTGCAAGATTTGACAGTCCTTAGCATCACATCATAGAGGGCAATACGCCAGCATTACTAAGGAATCACAAATAGAACAAATCTTTGAGAACTTTGAGTATCTGCATTTTTGCAATAATTCAAGCATATGTTATAACTACATATTTGTGTCTTTCAGTTATGACAGGAATAAATAAAATCTGAAGATGACTATATATTTCTTAATCCTATAAAATGTAACAGAGTTTTAGTTTACCATAATAGGTTTTGCACTGGAAGATGGGGCATGTAATGATGAAATGAAATTTATATTGTTATTTAACATCATAAGAACAATTAACTATTACATGACCTCTATCTCCTGCAATACGGTTAGTTACTAACAACATATCTGAACTTGAAATTCACCCGACATTTTCCCAAAACACTTAGCTTTTCTTAACATTATTTTGCTGTGAGGCTGTAAAACTTGTAGAGAACAGTATTTGACTTATGGGATGCTTACATTAATCAAATAACATAATCCATTAGCTAGACAAAGTGTCTGATTTTATCAAGACATGCTGTTATTGATATAATAAACAATAAGTAGGATTACTTTTGTGCCCATTCTTTTTATCTGTATGCTCGTTCTCTTTTCTTTGAGATGGGGTATCACTATACAGGCCCCAGGTGACTTGAAATTATCTTGCTGTTTCAGCTCTCCAAGCACTGGGATTACAGGCATGTGCCACAGTTTCCCACATCTCTTAAAGGAAGACCACTTCGGAATGTTAATAAACACCCTCCAAATTTGCCAAAAGTCTCGACTCTTTTCTTCAGGTAGTTTCAGACTTATTTTGTGATTCAATTATTTAATTTAAAAGTTCATTTAAAAGTCCTTTACAAAAGTTGATTTTTAAAAAATATTAAAAAGCTGAAAGAAAGGCCAGGCATGATGGTGCATTTCCTTTAATCCCAGCACTCAGGAGGCAGAGGCAGGCAGATCTCTGTGAGTTCGAGGTCAGCCTGGTTTACAAAGTGAGTTCCAGGACAGCAAGGGCTACACAGAAACCCTGTCCTGAAAAAAAAAAAAAAAAAGAAAACAAAATAAGAAAGTTGAAACCTGAGCTGGTGAAATGGCTCAGAATGCTAATGCTAAGTGCATACACACACACACACACACACACACACACACACACACACACACACATACATGCTGCGTGCACGATGAGTATTTAATTGCTTTTAAAACGTAAGGTAATTAATGACTCTGCAAGCAACTAAAGAGTAACCTGTGGATTACTGAAAATTATCATATACTAGATACATATAACACATTTTCAAGAATTCTTAGTAAATGGATATCAAGCCAGTAACATCATACCTCATGTAAATAGTCTATTGCATAGTACTTGAATGCTGAAAAACATAGCTCTTCCCTTCAAAGTCACACAGTTCAATATCTAGAAATACAAAAGTTAAATGTAAGTAAAATAGCAAAGCTTAAACGAGAAAATCTCTCTTAACCACAAGTCTTTGGTTCACTTATTTTTCAAAAGGCCCTAAATGATAAAAGTAAAAAGTATAAAGTAACACTTACTCTTGTGCTTTAAAATCTAATATGAAAATAATATGTACTGTTATGTATTTTCCTATATTTTCTCTTGTCATTTAATTCATATAAGTTGGTGAGTTCAAGTGTGTTTAATATAATTTTGCTGGTTTGAGGTGCTGGAGTGGCAAGATTGTACAATTTATTTTATCTAGGATAATTGTGTTTTTCAAGTGCATTTGAAATTAAATAACTGAGACCAAAACTCTGTAATGAAGAAATAGAGGCTGGAAAGATGGCTCAGCAGTTAAGAGCACTAGCTGCTCTTGCCAAGGACCCAGGTTTGAGTACCAGCACCCCCGTCACAACTGTCTGTGACTCCAGTTCCAAGGGACCCTGAAACTTTCCTTGACCTCCAAAGGCACCAATGCACAGACAGGCACTTGGACAAAACACTATAGCATAAAATAAAAATAAACAAATTTTTAAAAAAATATTGTAGTGGGTTGATATTAAAAGTTCTTAAACCCTTTAAAAAAAAGAAATAGAGTAAGATTTGGGAAATTATATTCATTATGTTACTTAGAAAATAAAAGGTCTGAAGTTAAAACAGTTAGTTCATTTGAAATAGCAATTGTGATATGATAAAGCTACCAGGCCAATAGACTAAGAAATTCAACAAATTCACTGAATAAAACAAAAGCAATTGGAACAATGCATTATGCTGGAGTGGTCCCAACATCATGAAAACGCAAGGGATTATACCATCCAGTTCCAATATTTTTGCCATTTAAAACATCTGGAAGAAGTGGGATGTTGTGATACATGCCTCTAATCTAAGCACTAAGGATGAAGAGGGTGTATTTAGAGTTCAAAGCCAGCTTGGGCTGCATAGTAAGGCACTCTCTGAATAAATAGAGTATGTGGGATGCTGAGATATCTCAGTGGTAAAGGACTATACCAACACAACTCAAGGCTCTGGGCTCAATCCCTAACCATGCAAAACAAACAAAATAGTCTCAAGGAATTCAGATATTTGAATATTAATAATGTTTTATTTAATTAAATATTTTAATACAAATCGTCTTGGCCTAGTGTAACTATCATTTATTTATTTATTTATTTATTTATTTATTCATTTATTTATTGTGGTTTACCTGTCTGAAGTCTGGCGACTGAAGATATAGCCTGGGTGGTGGTACACACCTTTAATACTAGCACTTGAGAAGCAGAGGCAGATGGATTCCAAGTCTGAGGCCAGACTGGTCTACAGAGTGAGTTCCAGGGTAGCCTGGGCCACAGAGAAAACCTGTCTCAAAAAGCAGGGGTGGGGGTGGGGAGAGATTGGGGGGTTAGAAGAGAGAAAAAGACCTGAAGATCTCATCTACAGAAGAGGCACAGAATCTACCCATTTTTAGTTTTGCATCATGAAATATACTTTTCATAAATTTTTTGTTGCAGTTTTATTTAGTGTGTATGTGTGTGTGCTCGTGTGCGTGCATGCATGCTCACAATTGTGCCACTGTGTGTGTAGAAGTCAAGGGAAAAGGGTCAACTTCTGGGATTCTGTTTTCTCCTTCTTACCACTGAGAGCCCTAGGCATCAAGCTCAGATCTCAGGCCTGCTGAAATGCCTTTACCCACCTCACCAGCCCAAGAAAACATCCTCAACTATCCAACATTCTAACACTTTTAGAAACAAATAAACTCCTAAATAATCCACAATACAATTATTTTGATTAATAGTGGGAAATTTTTTAGCTTTTCAGTCTTTCAACTAAACTGAACAATCACACAATCCAGATTAGTTTTAATATTGACAGAGTCTCAAATGCCAGTATATATGGCTACCAGTTAGGTACCACACTCCGCTTCATGCCAACATGGTATTTTTAAACTGATGATTATCTCTGAGAATGTTCATCATCACACATCTACATTGATTCTAGAATTTTCATTTCTTTTTTAAAATTTATATTTGTATATCAGTGTTTTGTCCCCCGTGTGTCCATAGTGTCATGGATCTGCTGGGACAGGGGTCACTTAGGCTTAGAGCTGCCATTAGAGTGCTGCCAGGAATCAAACTCAGATCCTCTGAAAGAGTCTGTTCTTAACCACTGAAGCATGGCTCTAGACCCAAATTTTCATGTCTTAAAGTTACATTTTCTCAGAAAACCATGGCTGCATCATTATATAAGTGAGTTTAAAGAAAAAAAAAAGAAGCACAAAACTTGTGGTTATGAGGATTCAGGCATTATGCTGGTCACCTTATCACCTGGCAGAATGAGGCCCAGGTGTAAAGAACCTCTTAAAGGAAAGACCTCTTCCCACTTCCTCACAATTCCCTGTCTTTTTTTTTTTTTTTTTTGTCCTTTGCCTATGCCTCTTTACATCTTTTCTTTCCTTCCCCTTCCCTCCCCTTTCTAATAAAACTCTCACTTATGCCCTGTCTCAATTCTGCATGTTTATTCCTCTGCCTCTGGTCACCCTCACTGCCATGGAATCCACATAAGGTTCCCCCCCCCCACGCTTATCATAACAGCGGTTAGCATTTATTTTCAACTTCTCCATCCTTACTAGTATTTCTATTATTTTAGAGTCATCATTTCTACTAACTAGTTTTGGAGAATGGTTTTTTTTTTTTTTTTTTTTTTGTAATGACAAGAGTCATTGACACTCATACTCTGAAGAACTTAATACTGTATTACATTCACTATTAGAATTTCATCTACCAAGTCTGTTGCACTGAATAACAGGTATCTGAACCCACTCCCAGTCTAGTGGGGTGATGGGAAGAAAAGAGAAAATTGGTTTTATATTTAAAGGCCAATCAACAACACTTTGGACACCATAATCACTGCCAGGACTAATGTTTTCTGTTTGTTTTGTTGATTTCTGAGACAAGGTCACACTATGGTAAGCCTCAAATTCACAAAGAACCTGCCTCTCGGGTACTGGGGTTAAAGGTGCGTGCCACCACACTGGCTAGAAATAATTTTTTAAAGATTAACTTGTAAATTGTAGCAATTTCCCAGGTTTATTTTTAAATGTACTTCTAATGATTTTTACTTCATCTTTGCTTCTTCTTACTAGAATAATGGTTCAAAATGGAAATATACAGAATAATTAGGTCAGACTCTTGGACACAAAGCTGGAGTAATTTTAGCAATATTAACACCTAAGATGAGTGTGCATCTTTGTGTTACATGAAGGCATTGTAGAATTTTCTTCGCCTCCAAAGTCTCTCCAGGAGCCCATAAGAACCTTTTCGTCCCTTTGGTGTGTAAAATTTGTTATTTGGGCGCATTTTGTTTACTTTCTTATAACATATGCAACTCGCTGAGTGGAAACCCACTGGCCGGCCAGGCCCCCATATTCCCTGCTGCCCCTAACGAGGTGGGACAGCAGCTGAATTCATGATCTCATCCCTGCGGGCCACGCAAACCACGCCTCAGAAGTCTGTTTTCCCGAGAATTCTGGCGGCCATACCCAAGTCTCGCGGAACCTTCTTTACCCTCAGCTACAGCCACCTTCCTTCTCTCACGTGAGGTCAAAATCTCCTGTTTTTTGGAGTTCACAGCAGACAAGTTCCCCGCCCCATTTGGACACGTGACCTCAGATAGCTACAGGACTCAACGCCTCCTTTAGTCAGGCCAGTCCGCCTCTTGGCTGGTCCACCAGCTGCCCGGATGTGAAGGTCTGGGGGCCTTTCTGCTTGCCAGTCCCTGGGCGAAAGCCTGTTCCCCATGTTTGTAGTCTGGGTGCATGTGTGACAGGAGATGGCAGCCGGAAGTCAGAGAGCTGAGTCTAGGCTTATTCTTTAATGGGCTACCATGTTATTAGCTAAAGTCTTCAGCAGCAACTCATGGCCACTAGTTTTTCTTCAGGTAACTTTAAGAGGATTTAGCAATCAAATGGCTTCGGGCAAAGACAGAAGGCAACCTGGGAGGAGGCAAACATGGGTATTAAGGCCAGGTGACTGTGCAGTGCTGGAGGAAGAACATCTGAGGGTGGGGCTGAAAATGTGCTTTTTGAATGGGAATGTGTGGAATTTATATCTTGATTGATGGCTACCCTCACACATTCTCACTTAGAATAACTAGACTCCCCTGATAAAGAGCAGCCCATTCCTTTGTGTTTCTTAACGCCTGCTTTCTTTTTTCTTGGTACAGCTTGGCACTGAGCTTCTTCCCAGGAGATTGTGTGAAGTAATATATATTTATTTATTTTACTAATTCCCTCTTCTTTCTAGTTAATATTGAAATGCTTATTATGAAACATCAGTGGGATAAGTCACTTCATTTCCTTAGGTCACTTCCCTCATCCTGTTTTGTACGTGCTTGTGCAGTATGTTTCAGTAATAGGATTATCATTTACCAACGATTATGTAGGTGTTCACCCATTGGGGGCTACATTACTTTTTCATTCTTCTACACATTTTATTAAAACCAAAATTATGTATTTTTGGCACTAAGAAAAACTAGAACCATTAAAATCATCCAAAGATACGTGCAGTCATTTTGTCCTGACTCCCAGATAAGTAATGACTATTAAAATCTGGGTTATAGGTCCAGAGATAGCTTAGCAAGTTAAGGTGCTTGCCACCTAGACTGATGACCTGAGTTTAATCCCTGGAACCCACAATGTGGAAGGAGAGACCTGACTCCCAAAAGTTGTCCTCTGACCTCTGCACACTAAGGCAAGCATGCCCCTCCCCATAGGCACAAAATAACTTTAAAAAAAAAATCTAGGTTCTGTCTTTTGATACTTTGCATGGCATTACAAATCTATACAGATAGGCATATATGAAGTTAGTTGGCCAGAAATATAAAACGGATAGCTCACTTCCATCACTAAATAATTCATGAGCAGCCTCCCAGGTCCATCTAGCTCATCTTTAAAACAAAAACAGTGGAATAATGGGGGACCTCACAGTAACTATGTACCATAATTTATTCAGATATGCCACAAGTAATGATTGTTTCCAGGATTTGTCACAATAAAGTTCTTAGAAAGTTCTTAGATATTTGCTTTTGAGTAATTTCCATGGAATGTTTTTTTTGTTTGTTTGTTTTTTGTTTGTTGAGGTCTCTTCTATGATAGATACTTCTTGTTTATATTCCAAAATAGTTACAGCAATTTATATTGATAGTGCCAAGAGGGATCATTTTCCTGAATACACAACAGTATTGAATATATTGCTCTTCAGGAAAATTTGTTTATATTACATATCAAGTTCCTTAATTTGATAATTGAACAGTTTTTAGGTGTTTATCAGTCCTTTGGTGTTACACAAATTGCCTATTGTGTGAGTGTACGAGATCAGGCAATTTTTCTGTTGGGTAGGTTGCTTTTTTAAAAATCTTGGGCCTGTATTGAGTCAGAGTATCACAGCAGGGAGTGTGTGGTTAGGGCATAGTTCTTCATATCACTGCTGGAAGAGGAAGGGACTGGACTGGTATCCCAACATCCCCACTAAAGTTATGCCTAGATAAGTATATTAGTTTGCCGGGAGTGGTCTTTGTTGGGCTGCAGTTGGAGCCAGCCAAACTGCCCTGGGTCCATACCTGAGTGGGTGAGGATGAGAGAAAGTTTGTCCCTGAGGTGTGACTACTCCTGACCTCAAGGCTAGGAAACAAAAAGTTGGAGCTAAGATGTGGTTACTGAACCCTTAGAATAAGTGAGGAAGAAAAGTCTGTTTTGTATACATGATACTGTGTTCCCCTTTTTGGATAAGGTATATAAGAGTGGTGAAAAATAAGCTCATTATTGACTGGTCTGCCATCCTGACTTTTATTCTGTGTCTCTGTCTTTTAAAAATTGTTTATAGCTAGCTTTTCCCTCATCCACACTCCCCTACTCAGGTACGGACTTGGGGACACTGGCTCTGATTGCAGCCCCACAAAGACAGCTCCGACATTACTTAAAATAAGATAAATAGTCCAGAGATGAGGAGTTCAGGATTGATAGAACAGTTCTCAACTCCCACTCCAAACCCTCACCCTACTTCCCCACCCCTAACCCCCGTCATCCTTCTGGTGACATGTTTCTTCTGTGTCATTACTCTGATAGATCTGTTGCAGTCTTTACCCTCATGGTCTTAGAGAAGCAGTAGTTAGGAGTTCGTATGATAGGAAGAATGAAGTACAGGCTAAAGGGCCCATGTTTCTTTGTGTCTGCAATTATGAAATATATACTAAAGTACATAAGACAACATATAATTTTAAAAATATGTTAAGAAACATTCATGAAACCTCTACTCCAGTTATGGCACAGAACATGGTAAGAAGTTCAGAAGCCCTGTGTTTCCTTTTTTTAATCATAGCTCTTTCCTAGAGGATATCTCTCTTTACCTAGAAATTACTATAATTCTGAGTTTATACTAATCATTGCTTTGCTTTTTTCAAGATGTTCTGCCCAAGTCTAAATGACAGTGCATCTATTTTTAAATCTTCATGTTTTGTTTTACTTTGGTTCTTAACTTCTATATAGTGGGTATTATTGAATGTACTTACATTGATTATCTTTCACTGCTGAATAATGTTCTGTACATATACCTTATTTTATTTATCCATTCCACCAATAATGGATACTGTAGTTGGAATCCAAAATGTCCTTCAAAAGCCCATGTGTTAATATAAAGGCTTGCCCCCCCAGTCCTTGGCACTGCTGGGAGATGATAGATTCATTTAGAAATGGAGGCCAATGAAAATTCATCATAACTAGTAGGGATGTTGGGACCCTAGTTTAATCCCTTCCTTCCAGCAGTGACATGAAAACTTTAATCACACAATCTCTGCTGTGATATGGTGCCTCACTACAGGCCTAAGAACCACTGTGCCAACCGACTATGAACAGAAATATTCAAGACAAAAGCCAAAATTGACAGACCAACCTACCTTCCTTCTCCTTTCCCTGCCCCTTAATCCTGCTCCCTGCCTTTTCCCCCTCTTTCTTTATACCAGTACCCTTAACTTTAGGATAAAGTTTTACTATGTAGCCCAGGCTTATCTCAATTCATGACTCTCCTGCCTCAGTCTTCACATTTATTGTAAGCCAGGGCTATTGTAGAATATATTCCAATTGATATCATTGTACATGTACCCTAGTATGCTTGTACATTTTCTAGACTATAAATTTAGGACAATTTTCTGAATTTGTTCATAAATGTCATAATGTTTTCAAAAGTGACCGTTCTTGTTACTTTATAGCTGTACTATTAATAATTTCATACCTACAAAACTTTGAGAAGTTGGTGGACATCCAAGTTGTCTTAGGAGGAAGTTTCTCATCAGCTGCCACAGAGTACTAATGCTTACATCTCACTGGTTAGGACTTAGACATGTGCTCACA
>NW_026125101.1:0-81511 GCF_943737965.1 Phodopus roborovskii
CAAAATCATCAAGGAAAACTTTCCAAATCTGAAGGACATGCCCATGAAAGTACAAAGAAGCATACCAAGACCCCAAATAGGCTAGACCAAGAAAAAGACCCCTCGACATATAATCAAACACCTAACATACAGAATAAAAAGAAAAGAATATTAAGAGCAGCAAAGGAAAAAAAGCTAAGTAACATATAAAAGGAGACATATCAACATTACAACTGATTTCTCCATGGAAAATCTCAAGGCCAGTGGGTCCTGCATAAGATGTTCTACAAATACTAAGAGTCACCAGATACCAGGCCAGGCTATTATAACCAGCAAAACTCTCAAGCACTATAAATGGGAAAAACAAAGTATTTAATGACAAAGCCAGATTTTTCACAATAATTATCTACAAATCCAGCCCTACAGAAAGTTCTGGATGGAAACTCCAACCAAGGAAGTTATCTATGCTCATAAGACATAGACAATAGATAAACCCACTTCACTGGAACCCAAGAGTAAACAAGGGCAAATATATTCACAATACCATCATCAATAACATCCAAAATAAACAATCATTAACAATGAATGGGTAACTGGCCTAAAAAAAAAAAAAAAAAAAAAAAAAGACACAGGCTAACAGAATGGATATGAAGAATTATTCCATCCTTCTGCTGCATACAAGAAACGCATCTAAGCTCCAAAGATAGACATTAATGCAGGGTAAGGGCTGGGAAAAGATCTACCAATCAAATGGACCCAGAAGCAAGCACGTTTGCCTACCCTAATATCTAACTGTTAGACTTCCAACCAAATCAATCAAAAGAGATGAAGATGGCCATTTCCTAGTCATCACAAAGAAATCCATCGTACAAACTCTCAATTCTGAACATCTATGCCCCAAATACAAAGGCACACACATTCATAAAAAGAAACACTACTAAAACTCAAAGCTCATGTGAAACCTCACAGACTTATAGTGGGAGGCTTCAACACTCCAC
The DNA here is from genome assembly GCF_943737965.1 of Phodopus roborovskii. Classification (NCBI taxonomy): domain Eukaryota; kingdom Metazoa; phylum Chordata; class Mammalia; order Rodentia; family Cricetidae; genus Phodopus; species Phodopus roborovskii. The sequence continues at coordinate 978 of NW_026125101.1, forward strand.
TCTCACCACTAGACAGGATGACCAGTCAGAAACTTAACAAAGAAACAAAGAACTAAGAGAGAGATTACCCCTATCTCAATTGGGTTTAACAGACATCTATAGAACATTCCATCCAAACACAAAACAATATACCTTCTTCATCGCTCTACATGGAACCTTCTCTAAAATCGACCACATACTGGGCAATATAACAAACCTCAACAGAGACCAAAATTGGAATAGTCCCCTTTATCTTATCAGATCACCATGCTTTAAAGTTGGAATTCAACAACAACACAACTCAAAGAAACCCTACAACTCATGGAAACTACAAAATGCACAATTGTACCATACCTGCCTCAAACATGAAATAAAGAAAGAAATTAAAAACTTCCTAAAATTCAACTACAATGAGAATCCAACATACCAAAACTTATGGTACAGCTTAAGCAGTACTAACAAGGGAAGTCCATTTCAATAGGTGCCCATATAAAGAAAACTGAGGAAAATCACATTAGAGAATTAACAGCACACCTAAAAGCCTTAGAACAAAAGAAACGAACTCACCCCAGGAATAGACACCAGGAAATGATCAACTTGAGGTCTGGGAAATCCAACAAAGTGGCACCAGGAAAACAATACAAAAAAAATCAATTCAACAAAGAGTTGGTTATTCGAGAAAATCAACAAGATAGACAAACCTTTATGTAAACTAACGAAAAGAAGAGAGAGAACATGCAAATTAACAAAATCTGAAACAAAGGAAACAGAACAATGGACACAGAGGAAATTCAGACAATTTTAAGCTCATACTTTGAAAACCCGTGTTCCACAAAAATTGAAAATTCAAAGGGAATTGGACAAATTTCTGGATAACTATCACATACCGAATTTAAATCAAGAACAGACAAAGAACTTAAATAGACCTATAACCCTCAATGAAATGGAAGCAGTCATCAAAAGCCTTCCATCCAAAAAAAAAGTCCAGGGTCAGATGTATTCAGTGCAGAATTCTACCAGACATTCAAGGAAGAACTAATACCACTACTCCTCAAACTGTTCCACAAAATAGAAACAGAAGGTTCACTGCCAAACTCTTTTTATGAGGCCAGGGAATAACCTTGGTACCCTGTAAGAAGTACGGGTTTTCCTCCCACTGCTGGTCTGGTCCTGCCCTCACGCCAACCCCAAATAACACACAGAGACTCTGTATTTGATATTGTGCTGTTGGCCAGTTACTTGTTTCTCATAAGCTAGTCTGTCTTAAGTATTAACCCATTTCTACGTATTTCCACGTGGTCTCCTTACCAAGAGCGGAGTGAAGACAGGTCTGTTCTCTCCTGGTCTCTCCATGCTGACTCCTTCTTACTCCTTCCTATTTCTTCCTTGTCTCCTAGTCCCTCCTATCTTCCTTTCCTATTGGCCAACAGTGCTTTATTATTAACCAGTATGAGAAACATATATACATATTGGCATCTCCCATCATCTCTTTTCTGTTTAAATAAAAAGAAGGGGTTTAACCTTAACATAGCAAAATATATCACATAACAGTTATCAAATAAGAATCACAGTTAACACTATTTAGTCCATTAACATTTAGCAAGATTTAAGAAAATATTCCATCATCTATTTTATCTTTGTGTGTCTAAAGTCTAAGTAACTTATCTTTAAGTCTAACTAAGGAAAACTATGACCATAACTATCTGTCTTCAACTCCTTTAAAGACCACAGAAGGATAATATATAAACTCTACAAATGACAGAGACATCTTGCCTTTGTCAGTCACCTGAAGTTCTTCTGTAATCTTCCATCTTCAGCCCATAGGCCATAGTATGTCTGGCAGACTCTTCAGCAAAGCAGAAAACTTTAAAATGTCTTCTTGTATTGGCAGTTTGTTAGTCATTTTTCTGTGTCCTGCAGATTGTCTGGCAGATTCTTCCATGAAGTAAGAACTCTGTAGCAATGTTCATCTTGAATCAGCAGTTACTTTTCTGTGGGTCCTGCATGTCCAGTTTATATAGCACAAAGTCAAACAGTCCAGACAAGAGCAGTATCTTGTCCACATGGCTAGTCTTGCCATATTGAAAGCAAACTCCATAACAAGTTTCTTCAATGTCTATCTTCCTTTTTGGTGCAGGTGGTATTGCCAAGAGCAATTATGTCTCACTGTCACAAAAATTCTGTAGGTCTTTGAAATGTTTGAAGAATGCCTATTCATCTCAAATACATCTCTGTATATCTAGAAAACTTAACTAACTTAACTATAATATCTGACTATCATAGATACTATCTATAATCTGTATTGAATTATATATTACATTTCTAAACAATACTTAAAAAAGAGGAGAAATATACATATCACAAAATTGACCTTAAATTGTAGCAATAATTGAAAATCCATTCCAAAACAAAGTAATCATATCTATACCATAATCCCCTTTTTACCTTTAAAAAGAATTGGCTGTGATCATTAACCATTTATAACCAAGTCCATTTAAATGAAAACAAACATTTATAAACAGTATTTGGGAATTTGGGTGTCGTTCTTTCCAAACTACTTCCTGCTGGTATAGGGCGCTGTCATGGGGGAATCCTAGGAAGACACAGATATCCTGGTTGTAGTCTGTCAGGCTGCTTTGTCCAAGCTGTTTTGAATGTTGGATCACCTGGTACTCTGTTTCAGGAGGTCTGGCTTGCTCAAACCACATTAGTCTGGAAGGAATCCACAGCTTTTTATTATCTGTGGAAACAAAATTAGAAATCCTTTTCCCAAGTAACTTGTCCTTAGACTTAAATTTTTGAGTCAACGCATTTTTAAAATATATAAATTGAATTAATCCAGCAGCATTTGTTTCAACAGTTGTTTCCTCAGCAGTCAAACAATACAAAGACGATATAATACCATACAGTAACCAGATTTCGACTCTCTGGGTTCATCTTTATATGGCTTTATTATTACTTTGTTTCTTTTACTTTTTATTTTTTATTTTTTGAGACAGGGTTTCTCTGTATAACTCTTATCTGTCCAGGAATTCACTCTGCATACCAGGTTTACTTTGAAATCAAAGATCTGTTTGCCTCTGTCTCTCAAGTGCTGGGATTACAGGCATGTGCTGCCACACCCAGCTGTTCTCTGTCTTTTTAAAACCATTTTATTTTTTTTTATGTTTCTTTCAAGCCTATGTATATTTTTTAAAACACACTGTAAACCTTTAGAGTTTTTTTTTTTTTTAATATGAATCTGTCTTACTGTAAATCTTTATCTTTTTCTGGTCACGAGTCTTTTATCTGGTAAACAACAACATTGCTAAAATGAAAGTCATGGTTGTTTCTGCCTGGTTTACCAAAGATGACGGCGGGTACTTTTACAGCCAGCACTGAGAGCTGTGCCCACTGCCTTGGTCTACGCTGCCATCTAGCAAGCATGCTGCCCGCTTGGAGATGTGATCAATGCCATTGCCATCTCTCATACACACCAATAAATTGTTAGCAGTGCTTTTTAAAAAGCTGTACAGTTTTGCCACTTATGCTGAGTCAGGAATCTTCCCTTAGGGAGCCGCAGGAATATCTGCTTGTCTCTTGCAAAGCAGAGTTCAAAAGAGAAAAATGCTGCTACCAAGAAACCTTGCTTGTCTTTGTTATTTTGTTTCTAAAACCCTTTTTTAAGCTTTTGTTAAATTTTAAGTGGAAGTTCTTACCTAGCCACATAGGCGCCATTTGTAGCAGTATGGGTTTTTCTGCCCACAGCCTGGTCTTGTCCCACTGCAACGCCTTCCCCAATTAACACACAGAGACTCTGTATTTGATATGATGCTATTGGCCGGGTGATAATTTCTTATTGGTAGCTCTGTCTTAATTATTAACCCATTTCTATGTATTTCCATGTGGTCTTACCAGAGAGCTGAGGAATGGCAGTTCTGTTCTCTCCAGGCTCTCCATCCTGACTCCTCCTCCCTACTTCCTCTTTCCTCCTTGTCTCCTAGTCCCTCCTATCTTGCTTTCCTATTGGCCAACAGTGCTTTATTCATTAACCAGTATGAGAAGCATATATACATAATGGCATCTCCCATCAGTACCCAAGCCTCACAAAGACATAACTAAGAAAGAAAACTACTGACCAATATCCCTGATGAACATTGATGCAAAAATACTCAATAAAATACTGGCAAACTGAATTTAAGAATACATCAGAGAAATCATCCACCATGAACAAGTAGGCTTCATTCTTGGATTACCAGCAATGTTTTAACATACAAAAATCTGTCAACGTGTCCACCATATACACAAACTGAAAAAAAGAAAAACCATATGATTAGCCTTTGACAAAATTCAACACCAAGATAAAGTTCTTGGAGAGATCAGGGATAACAGAAACATACATAAACATAATAAGAGCAATATACAGCAAACCAACAGCCAACATCAAACTGAATGGAGAGAAACTTAAGCCAATTTCTCTAAAATTAGGAACAAGACAAGGCTACCCACTCTCTCCATATCTCTTCAATATCGTACTGGAAGTTCTAGCTAAAACTATAAAATAAAAAAGGAGATAAAGGAAATCCAAACTAGAAAGGAAGAAATCAAACTGTCTATATTTGCAGATGATATGATAGTTTACATACGCGACCCAATAAACTCTACCAGAGAACTCCTACAGCTGAAAAACACCTTCAGCAAACTACCAGAATAAAAGAAAAACTCATAAACTCAAAAAAATCAGTAGCCCTACTTTATTCAGACAAAAAAAGACAGAAAAAGAAATTAGAGAATCATCACCATTTATAATAGCAACAAGCAATATAAAGTATCTTGGGGTAACACTTACCAAACAAGTAAAATACCTATATAATAAGAACTTTGTGGCTATAAAGAAAGAAAATAAAGAAGATACCAGAAAAAAGGAAAGATCCCCAATGCTCTTGGATAGGTAGGATAAACATAGTAAAAATGGCAATCTTGCCAAAAAGCAATCTACAGTTTGAGTGCAATTCCCATTAAAATTCCAGGACAATTCTTCACTGACCTTGAAAGGATAATAATCAACTTTATGTGAAAAAACAAAAGACCCAGGATAGCCAAAAACAAACCCTATACAGTAAGAGAACTTCAGGAGGCATCACCATTCCTAACTTTAAGCTCTACTTCAGAGTTGTAGTTCTGAAAACAAAAATACACAGGTAGACCAATGGAATCAAATTGAAAATCCTGATATTAACCCACACACCTAGGAACAGCTGATTTTTCAGCTAAAATTATACAACGGGCCAAGGACAGCATCTTCAACAAATGGTGCTGGAACAATTGGATGAGGGGTGTGTAGAAGACTGCAGATAGACCCATGTCTGTCGCCATGCAAATAACTTAAGTCCAAATGGATCAAAGACCCCAACATCAATCCAGCCACATTGAACCTCTTAGAGAGAAAGTAGGAGGTACCCTTGAACAAATTGGTATAGGAGAACACTTCCTGTACATAGTTCCACGGGGACAGACACTGAGACCAACAATTAATAAATGGGAACTCTTCAAACTTAGAAGCTTCTGTAAGGCAAAGGACACAGTGGACAATGCAAAACGGCAGCCCACTGATTGGAAAAACATTTTCTCCCAATCCTATATCCGACAAAGGGTTGATCTCCAAAATATACAAAGAACTCAAGAAGCTAGTCAAGAAAACACCAAATAACCCCATTAAAAAATGGGGTACAGAACTGAAGAAGGAATTCTCAATAGAGGAAATCAAAAAGGCTGAAAGACATTTAAGAAAGTGCTACACATCCTTAGCTATCAGGGAAATGCAAATCAAAACAACTCTTAGATACAATCTTATCCTACCACAATGGCTAAAATTAGAAATGCCAATGATGACTCATGCTGGAGAGGATGTGAAGAAAGGGGAACACTCCTCCACTGTGGTGGGAGTGCAAACTCATACATCCATTTTGGAGATCAGTATGGTGGTTCCTCAGGAAGTTGGGAATTAGTTTACCACAGGACTCAGGCAATCCCCCACTTAGACATATACCCAAATGATCCACATCCATTCAACAAAGACATCTGTTCAACTATGTTCATAGCAGCACTATTTGTAATAGCAAAAACCTGGAAGCAACCTAGTTGCCCCTCAGTTGAAGAATGGATAATGAAACTGTGGCACATCTACACAATGGAATACTACTCTGCAGAAAAAAATAATGGTATCTTGAAGAAACCATCCTGAATGAGGTAACCCAGTCACAAAAAGAGGACATAGTATGTACTCACTTATATATGGATTTTAGACCTAGAGCAAAGGATCACCAGCCTATAATTCACACCACCAGAGGAACTGGGATACAAGGTGTATTCTAAGAGATTCATATAAAGTCCCTCACAGAACTGGGAAGGGACATGTCCCCCAGAGCACAGGATAATTGGGGGGAGTGAATGGAGAGAGAAGTAGGATAAAGAGAGGGGGAGGAGAGAAAAACACCTGTGACTAGGATGATTGAGTCCGGGTAGGAATAGAAAACAGGAGAGAGAGAGAGAGAGAGAGAGAGAGAGAGAGAGAGAGGACATAAAAGATGGAGCCAATATTGGTTTGAAGAGAAAACTGAATCTAAAGAAAGGTCTAGAGACCTACAAGACTTCCACCAACCTAACAATTTGAGCATCTGTGGAAAGGCTACCATGAATGCCCTTCCCGGGTAGTGAGATCAACAACTACCTTATCTATGGAGCCCTCATCTAATACCTGTTGGAAACAGGAGCAAACACCATACACAAACACTGAGTCAAACTAGAACCCAGATGCAGATGGAGAGGACAAGACCAGGCTGCAGAAACACATAGAGACAGCTGACCTAAACAAGGAGGAGCTAACGGGCCTCCAGACTGATAGCTGGGAAGCCAGCATGGGACTGACTCATGCCCCTCTGAAATGGGTCTCAGCCAGAAGGACTGAGCAGTCTAAGGGACCTCAGACAGTGGAACCAGGATGTATCCCTAGTGCACAAAAGGACCTTGTGAACACATCCCCCATGGAGGGGATAAGTGCCTTAACCTAGAGACAGGAGAGAAGTCTTAGTCCCTACTTCAAATGACCAGTCAGATCTACATGACCCCAATTGGATGGTGTTGCCTTACATATGGATTTGTGGAGGGTGGATGGAAGGGGAGGGGTGGTTAGGGTGCATGTGAGGGTGTAGAGAGGGTAGAAGGGAGGGAGGGGGTGGTAGGGAGAGAGATGTGGGATTGACATGTAAAATAATAAATTAAATAAAAAAATAAAAATAATAAATTAAATTTGTATTACAATCAGGTAAAGTAGTGCTAGGAAAACTATATGACTGCACGATTGATATAATATTGGATATGTACTTTGTATCTTTCTTTGTTGAGCAGATTGTAAACTTATCAAAAAATTTAAAGTTCAAAACTGCAGACAGACAATGTGAATGTAAGAGGAGGTTTTTTTTTTTTTTTTTTTTTTTTTTTTTTTTTTACAGAAATTCAAAGACACAATATCTATGTAATAAAAATGAAATTACTGCATGTAATGGGAGTCTTTTCTTCTCCAAGATTACGTACTTTCTCAAGATAAATACCTAGTAAAAAATGTGTTTAATACACATTTTTAATAGAGAAAAAAATCACAAAATTACCAGTATGAAAATAAAAAAAAACTTAATCAAGTCTATCACCAAAGATGAAAGCACAAATACCCATTCATCAAGAAAAAAAAAAAAAAAAAAAAAAAAAAAAAAGATGAAAGATGGACTGGTCAATCTATCAGTGAGATGACAATTATAATTACAAGTAAATTTAATTTCACGTCTACCATGATTTGAAAAAAAAAAGTGTGAAAGACCAAGTTGTGAAAAGAAATTATAGTACCAGAATTTCCAGTGCTATACAGGATGATAAAGGGCTGTCAAAATGAAAATCTTATTGAGAAAGTATAGCAGAAAAGGCAATCTGATTAGAGGCTCTTGCAATAAAATAATAAGGCAGAGTTGGAGCATGAAGCCACCTCCACCAAGAAATGGTGGAAGATTTTACCATACCTGGGATAGAAGGAGTCACAGGACCCTGCTATTTGCAAATAACCTTTTACTAAGGAGAAATCAACCTCCCCCTTTCAGAACAAGAAAGACTGCCACAGCGTATAGTGACATATCCATTGATGTCAGCCTCCCTCTCCTACCTGAAAGAAAGAACATTTCTCTTAGGATCTATTTCAGTACTATAGCATCTCATTGATTGAAAAAAATACTGACTTGGGTTGCGAAACTAACAAGAGTCATTTAGAAACACCTATTGTATTAGTCAGGCTTTTGTTATGGAAGGAAATACTTGAGATGGTTTATATGGTTTATAAATGGAAAAAAAAAACACTTTCTACTCATAGCCTTAGAAGTGTTAATATATTGAAGCAGAACCACAACTTTGGTGAACAAAATAAATTGCTACAAGGATCATAATGTAGAAAATCCAAGGAGATAAAGGAATTGAAATTCAATTATGCATCCATTTATCTTTGTTTGGGTGCCCACACATTTTCCTCTTTTACTTCCTTTAATAAATAAACAAAAATACAGACAATTTTTAAAATATTTTTAAGGAAGAAGTTGGGGGTCCTCTAATCCAGGGATCCATGGATCCATAGTCATGTCAAGAAACCTAAGGACTTTCCATTTGTCCCATCTTCAAAGTCTACATTAGCTTGTATTAGTTCCACCTGGTATGACTGTATTGGCTCCTATTAAATGCTTTTAGAGCAAGCTTTGAAACAGGGTTAGGTGATGTTTATTATCTAAATTCTAGGACATCATATGGAAGGGGAAAGTATTTACAATTACAAGCTTTTGTAAATAAATGGAAGCTTTTTGTTTTATTTTTTTAATAAAACCTACAAGATTTTCTTTAAAAAAGTAATGGATGAGCATTCTGTGGTTCTACTTTTAAGATTTCTGTGATCATGAATAAGAGGGCTTACCTACTCTAAAGAACAAAGTATACTAATCCTCTATCCTGGAATGAAGACTCAAACATGCCATATGTATTTCTGATCATTTTTAAGCAAGTAAAATGTTCCCAGGTTGTTTGAAATGACAAAATTCCAATATAGTTCTGTACTAGTTTAGTCATGAAAACTGTATTCTATATAGCAGTTAAAATGTCAGTCTCCAGTGTTGAAGTTTAATGCAAAAGACAGTGTATAATCTATATTTTCATAAAACATATAGAGAAAATAAAGAGAGAAACTAAACATTCAGAACTTTTGTCCCTAATGGGGACACTCAGTTCTCTATAGAGTAGATACATATGGAAAGCATTTTCTAATGGGTTCATTCCTTGTTTGAGCACATCCCCCATACCCCAACTATTTTTTCTTCTGTTGTCATGCAGAATATTTATTTACCAGTGTTCCTTGCTGAAATGGTCTCTTCCCTTCATGGAAAGGCTTATGTGTTTTCCAGCCAGGGTGGAGGCAGTCAAACATACAATGTGATTTCTTTATCACAGATGATCTTTGGTCTCATGGGAAATATTAACTACATTTTTTTTTGTTTTCAAAGGAAGTAGAATAGGAAAATATGTGGGGACCTAGAAAAAGATAAGAAATAGATGTAGAATCAGAATGTAAAGGAGACAGAAGTTCATCAGATTCTGAAGCATATGTTAATTAGTTTATAAATCACTTCCTGTTTTTTCTATTGCTGGGTCATAGAATATTTATCACATCAAATATTGCTGTTTGAAACTGCTAATCAATCAATTAACTACTTCAAGGCTTTTAAGGTGTTACCTGATAAAAAGGGACCTTTCAGGAGACTGTCTAATTGTTTGTATTTACCACATCCCAGTGCTCAATTCAGTATCTACTGTACACAGGAAAGCATTTGAAATAACTGTTTTTAATTATTAATGAATAGGTTTAGACTTCTGTCTGCAGAAAAAAAAATCTAATCTCCTATCTCCATGACTCAATAAAAACGTTATTTCCAGATAAAATAAATTAAGACAACGGTATTTTTATCGTTTTAATCTCCAAACTTCATTGTGTACCTATTAATCCAGTGTTTGTCAGCATCCCTAATGTTGTTACCCTCTTATGGTGACCCCTAACCATAAAATTATTTCCTTGCTAGTTCATAACTGTAATTTTGTGACTGTTAAAAATCATAATGCCAGAATCTGATAAGCAAGATGACCCAGAAGGGTCATGGCCCACATGTTGAGTACTGAAACTTAAGTAAACTTGAATTTCAAGGTTCACTACCTACTTGTCATTTAAAAATATTAATAACACAGCAATCAATCGTCCTACAAAGCACAAAATACCAGTCACTTCAAAAGCATAAGCCTGTAAAATAGTCAAACCATCTTCTTTCCAATTCCAGCTTAGCCACAAATTAGCCTGTATTAGGAAAGGTCCTGCAACAGCTGCTATTCTTTGTTGTTTTATTAATTTTCTCATATTTTCTTAACTTGTTTTCTCATCCCCAACTACCCCCAGAACTGTCCCATCTCCCTACCCATCCAAATAAACAAGCAAACAACAACAAAACTAGAATTAGAAAAGACATCACACAAGAAACACACACACACACACACACAAAATCTCATTGATAAAATCAGAAAGCATGACATACAAACAAAAGACAAGACATGAATTGCTCAAAGTAAACAATATGAGACCAAAATTCCAAAAAATTCCATTGAGTTGCTGACCATCCACTGTTGGACATGAAGTCTACCCCAAAGTGTGGTTAATATATCAAATGAGATTCCATTAGAGGAAATGTGTTTCCTTTGCAAGTGGGTGTACATTATAGGTAGCTTCTACATTAGAGTTAGGAGCAGCTTTCATTCTTATTGCCAACAAACAAAAACAAGACTATACTCTATATTGAAAGATTTTTGTAAAAATGGACCAGGGCATAACACATATATTCTATATAAATTAGCTATGTGGGCTGTTTACCTATTTTACCATCTGCAGGATACCTAAAGGATATTTTATGCATTTAAAAAATAAAAAATAATAAGCAAAAGTAGTATGTAAATTCTTGTGGGCAGAAGTTTCTGTCTGCCTGAATCTACAGCCATTTAGTCCCAAATAAATACACAAAGATTTATGTTAATTATAAACTATTTGGCCTAAGGCTCAGGTTTCTTATTGGCTAATTCCTCTTAATTATTAACATTTTTCTATTAAACTATGTATCTCCATGTGGTCTTGGATTACTGGTTACACCTGAGCCTCTTGCTTTCTCCGAAGCCACATGGCATCTCCCTAACTTCACCTGCAACCTTTCTTTATCCCTGTTTGGATTTCCTGCCTGTCTAAATCCTGTCCATCCATTGGCTAAAATAGCTTTATTTATCAAACAAAAGGAGAAACATATATTCACAGCATACAGAAGGACATCCCCCATCAAATCCTAAATTACCATCTCACCTCTCTAAATGATGTATTGATTCTTAGTTTAGGTTTCAATTGCCTCTGCCAAAACGGACCTTGACAACATTAACCAAAATAACAGTTTGCCTGCCAGACACCTGATTCAAGGCTGTTTATATATTCAGTGTGTGTTTACTCACCGGAGAAAGATTTAGCACAGTCTCATTTGTGATTAGGAATCTTGGTCCATAAGGCTATAGATATTTGACACTATAATTTTTCTCAAAAGAAAGCATAAATATAGGACATTTGGTATTCTTATTTTTCTTCTACACATCATGCTAGATATATTTTTTTAATTACTGTGTGAGTATGTGGTATAATATGTGGGTGGGGTTACACACACTGTAGCAAAAGTGGGAGTGAAAGTTTTTGGGGATGATTTTTCTGGAGTTGGTTTTCTCCTTTCACAATAGAATCCCAGACTCAAACACTGGTCATAAACCTTCTTTAGCAAACATTTTTAACAGTTAAGACATCTCTCAGCACCATCCTAGCACTGTAAACTTAAATTATGAATCATTATTAGATGATATTTAATTTTGGAATATAGCTTGAAATGTAGAATGCTAACCCTCTAAGCATTTTGCTTTTTCTTTGCAGGAGTATTGCTTTGGCAGTTTGGATCTTTTTTAATTTCATATAGATTTTATGATTTTTTTTTCTATTTCTGCAAAGTAGCCAAGGAAATTTTCATTGGGATTATACTGAATTTATGAATTTTTTTGGTGGTATGATCCATTTTACATTAGTTCCCATGAGCAAGGAAAGTGTTTACATGTTCTGCTGTTATCCTCAACCCCTTCTTCAGAGATTTTTCATCAATGCTGAATAAAATTTTATTTAATTAGTTAATTAATTAATTTTAATTAATTAAATATTTCATATATTTTTATTTCTAATATTTTACTTTCTCTGAGACCACTGGGAATGAAATTATGTCCATGATCTATTTTATTTCAGCATGATTGTTGCTGTGTATAGAAAGGCTACAGGTTTTTGTAAGTTGTTCAGTAATGGGTCTTAATAGTGAATTGAAGAAAACCTGAAAGGACTCAAATGCTCATGAGAAGTACTGAGAGAGATTGTGTGGCTTCCATTGTAAACTTGACAGGAATTAGAATACCTGTTAGACACACATATCTGAGTGTGTAGATGGCAGAATTTCCAGCGATGTTAAAGTGATGAAGAAAGACCACCCTGAACAAGAGTGGTCACACCCCACTGTCTGAGGCACAGACTGAATTCTGTGAATTCTGACCATGTGAATCTTTAGAATATTTGCTGCAAAGATGTGGAAAAGTTTGGTATCCAAGGAAAGCCCAGGATGCCATAACAGGAGATAATTCTGTTGGAAATTTACAAAACTAGAATTTCTGTAAAAAGACAAAGAGGAAAAAAGCTAGGCTACTGTGATTTCAGAAGAAAAGCAAGACTGTATGAGGAATAGAGGTAGAAACAGTTCAATTCCTATTTAGCCAAAAATTTTAGCTACTTTCCTCAGCTGTGCTAAAAGGTTGAGTGAGGCTGAATTCAAAGTAAAAGACTAAGTTGTTAGTAAAGACAGTATAAAATTCAGTGTGTGGCATTGTTGCTGTTCACTGCATTTGATCATATTTAGAATGAGAATTTGAGAATTCAAAGCAGAAAAAAATAATGTTCTAAATAGTGAAAGTGATTATTTATTTATTTATTTATTTATTTTGGCCAGGAAAAAAGCAGTATTGGAAAACTGATGAGAAGCACAATTGGAGAATAAGTGCATGGGTAGACATCTCTCAGTGGGTGAAGTAAAAAAAAAAAAAAAATACTTACGTTCTATATAAACACCACTAAAATGCCATCTCAGAAAAGGACTGCAATGCATGTTTCCATAACACTGCCTATTTTGTTAGTACATGCCAATGTCTTTCCAAAGCTGTTGGCTTTAATGTGAAGTGCCTGCCCGTCATCGACTTGTGTGTCTAAAATCTTATTTCACAGCTGGTGCTGCAGTTTTGGAAAATTGTGGATTTGTTAGGATTCGACACTTCGTCAGAAGAAGTACATCACTCAGAATGGGCCTTGACATTTTAGAACCTGTCCCAGATTCCTGCATGCTTTCTGCTTCATGGCTGTGAATACAATGATCAGCTGACCCACACTTCTATGCTATGCTTTCCTCAGTAAAACAGATCTTGCTCCAAAAACTGTAAACCAAAATAAGTCATTCCTCCCTTAATTTGTTTCTTTCCAGGTATTTCATCATAGCATTGAAAAAAAAAATGTAAGTAATACACTAGCTGTGTTTGTCATTTCCCAGTAAGAACATGACCAAAGTAACTCAGAGACTCAACAGTATGGCCTTTGACTCCCCATGGCTGAAACAGCTATAGATGCTACTGAGTACCAAATCTGCAAGCAACAGAGACAAATACTTAATGTTTGATGCTTCCCATCCTTCAAAGTGACCAAGTAGCAGGATAATTACACTGGACCATATACTTTGGGTAGAAAAGCATTTTGTCCTTACTGTAACATACTCATTCTGGGCATGAATTTCCCTTTTCTACATGCAGTGCTTCTGCTCAAACCATGATCTATAGCCTCACCTTCAAATCACACTCCACACATCATTGGAATTGTTTAAAATAACTCTTTATGAAGCTAATTACAGTAGTGGGTACGTGTTTATGAAACTCACTCCTCTTACCATGTTCCCCATCACTAAAGTATCTGATTTGAGAGAATATGGAATTATCTTTTGACATGCAGATACAATAACAAGTAGTTGGCAATAACGTTTAGGCCTGGGATAATGTACTTATGGAAGTTATACACACTACAAACAAGCATCCAGTGTATGATGCTGTTTCTTCTATAGTGGGGATACATGGGTCTAGGAATAAAGAAGTGAAAATGGGGATGATACCAGTCACCACCACCCCTAGATGCCCAAGGACAAAATAATATACAAGTATCAAGAAATTTAAGAGATGTAAGGAAAAAGTAAATAAGAGGTTTCTCATAGATGGCTGCTACCACTTACTGGTATGTTATCATAAAATTAATACTACCTAAATTCCCAAGAAAGAATGAAAATCAGTCAAGTGTTGGAGAAAGCCTGTAACAATATTTCTAGACAGAAACTTTCCCAAGAAGCCCATTATAGACTACATTAACGCAACAAATACTTTCTTTTCAAATGCATAGACAGACATAAATGCCTAGGCACAGAGAATTTTTGACAGTACCATAGTTGGTCCATATCTATTAGTTTTTACAACTATCTTCTAAAGGTTACATATGATCAAGGTTTTACAGTGAATTAAAATATGGCAAACTTTTCCTTCCTATTCTGTTCCTAAATAAAAGATTAATTTCCTAAGAAAGTAGGTAGGACACAGATATAATTTAACAAAATTACATTGAAGTAGATGTAGATGTGAATTTATCTACTAAGTAATATTTATTTGCTCTCAACTTTAAAATTGGACAGGACACTGCATTTCAGGTATGTAAACTCTAAAGCAATTAAAAAGCATTAATATGTATTACTCATGATACGCTTAGGGGAATTGTATAATAATCCTGCTGAGGCCATTTCCATACCTAGAGGTTATTTATTTGCGTGATATTTTTAATGGATGAACTTATATAGCCTCAGGCTTTGTAGCACTTACATTTTATTAAAAGCCCATGAAAATGCTCAGCACCCATGACAGCAGCATATGGTAGCATTCTGCATTTGTGTTAAGAGATGTTCTTTTATAAGCAATAGAAAGCTCACTTTTACAAAAACAAAAATCAGCTACAAAAAAGATAAGTTGGTGAGATGATAGCTAAATTTATTACATACATCAGAACATCACATTGCACAGTACCTAAAATATACACAATTATATTCGGTTAGAGATGGATAAATGCATTTAAAATAATAATGACATTCAGTGATGTAGATGAGCAGAAAGCAGTCCAGCCTTTGGTTTTGACTTCACTGAAGGGAAACACATTGTCAAAGATATAACTCTTTTCCATCACTTAGCATTAGCTTTAACAATATTAACTTCACCAAAAATTGTCCTTCCTTACAACTACAATTTCAAGGGCTATATTCTTCTTCCTTTACATCAGAGAGGAAAGAAATTCACTTCCAGACCTTTGGCATCAGAAGATTACTGATGATCAGACCATAGGAGCCATTGAATTAATTTTGTGGGACTAAACTGAATTAAATATAATAAATTCCCCTATGTATATAGTTTAATGACAGAAGCACATGATATTACAAAATGTATTTTAAGATTTTCATATAATCTCACAGTACCAGAAACTGATAACTTTTAAGTATGTGTTATGAAACATTGGGTACAGAGTCAAAAGTAATGTTTGCAGGTGTCCATCTTTTCTGGTGTGTGAGTCATCCCATGCATGCACATGTGGAGGTTAATGGTCATCAATGGGTGTCTTCCCACATCTTTCTCTTTCTATCTTATTTTTTGAGACAGGGTCCCTTACTGAAACTGGAGCTGAGCAAATGGTTATAACCTATGAACAGTACCTTTTCAGATTTGTTTTTTTGTTTTTTTTTTTTTCTCCGCCTCTCCACACTAGGATTTCAGATGTGTTCTGCCAAACCTTGCTTTCTTACATGTGTGCCAATGATCTCAACTCAGTCCTTCAAGTTTGTTCAGCAAACTCTTAACCCACTGAGCCATTTCTTCACCTCTATTTCATATCTGTCTGTATATTCTTCTATCTACTTGAAAAAAAAATCACAATCTGTTAACATAATATCCTGCAAAGAAATTGAACTTTAAAATTTCAGGAGATACCAAGATACAAAATTAAAGGAAAACTGTCCTCAAAACAATTTAGTTAAAATTTTCCATTACCATAAAAACAGTATAGAAAGACAGAATAAAGAAAGGAAGGAAAAATATCTGTCATTTGTTTTCCTTTAAAATGACCATTAGCAATGATGATACTGAAAAATAACTATTTTGAGGATAATCACCTTGCCTTGCATTTTATAGAAAATGTAACATTCCTTCTAAAACTCATAGGGCCATAGGACCCTTCATAGTAATATAGGGATCTATAAAAACTACCTATGAAATGTGTTTGCAAAAGAAATTAAAACAATATATTAACTGCAGAGCTAAAACAGTCCAAGTAGAAAACTGAAAAGAAAGTAGCTGCACTCATGCAATTTTGTTCTGCTTTCTTATAGCCATGTAGCAATAAATATTAGAAGTATTCTTTATTTAAAATAATATTTTTATTGTATATTTGGGAATTTCACATAATACAACCTGACCATCCTGGCTTCTCAATCCTCCCAGGTCCTCCTGCTAACTCTTGTGAGCCACTGCCCAAAACAAAGGAGAAGAAAAAGAGTAAAAACAACAAGCCCAGCTTGTGTGGCCCATATACTCATTGGAGCATGCTCAAACTTCCAGCCACTTAAAGATAACTGAGTCCTTTTCCATCCTCAACATAGCCAGAAGCCATCAACTGTGGATAGCTACACTTCAGCCTTCCTATCACACTTTTTAAGAGTTCTCTTCAATGGCTTCCTATATAGATCGTTTTATTTATTTATTTATGTATTTATTTATTTATTTATTTATTTATTTATTTTGTGGGGATGGTGGTGGGGGAGAGAGGTTGTCATAGAATTCTTCTATGGTTGTAGCAACTCTTCTTACCAAATAATAGGGAAGATTTCCAATAACAAAATGATGACTGGGGGCTGACAGTCACTACCAAAATGTTTCGAACTGACCAAATACAATCATGAGACCAACTGCTAGATTGTCTTGCTGAAATGCAAATGCTTCCAAAGCTGCAGGATGTCCTTCTGAGGGCTGGACAGCAAAGTTAACAAAAGCAACCATGGGTAAAAAGAAAGAGCAGTGATCTGCAGAAAGTTAGTAAAAGTACAACTTTATCTTTCACATATATTCAGACACATATAACTATCACATTTTATTTATTCCATCCAAAATATTTCCATAAATGGAATATAATAAAGCATTTGGTATAAAACATGAACACCTTCATTTTCAAACTTATTGCAACAAACTAACTTTGTTTCTCCTTGTGTCTGGATTTTCTAAAGCTATGGAAGAAAGTTCCCATACCTATTGGTTTTCTGCTTAGAAAACAAGGATCCTGAACTTCCTCGGTGTTGCTATATTTCAGTGTCATCATGTGTTACACGCTGAGAAGTCTCAATGTGGCTAGTCCATATGTCACAACCTGTCATGCCCAACCTCGACCAGCAAGGAAGCCGCAACTTGGAGGTGATCTTCTTCTAGCAGTTTAATCAGGATCCTTGAACAAGCTTCTTCTTCTGACCCTGGGGAAATGCCTGCACAGGCTTAAATCCCCCTGTGCTGACCATCCCTAGTGAGCCACGGGAACCCTGCTGATAGGCTGCTCTTATAGGGAAGCAAGCAAGCTGAACAGGCTTAGCCAAATAAGGACTTGTTTACAACAGAGAGCACTCACCATTGGTAAGGTGGAAGGTGGAAGCCAGCGCCATCTTTAAAGCACAGGCACTTCGCAGCTCTCTACAACAACCCTCCTCTTTAAAAATAAGGACAGTTTTTCTACTTTTTAATACACTGTAAAACAAGGCATTAGCTGTTTACTCTTTCTCCCCAAATAGCCAGAGGTACTCTTTTCAAAGAAAGCAGAGACACTGTTGAATACATGTAGTTATGGAAAAAGAGCAACATCAGCAAAACAAAACAACAGCAAAATTCTACTCTTCTTCAGAAAAAAGCTACTGCTGCTGTAACAGAATTTGCTTCCAGTGTGTAGTGTAAAAGAAAGATAGACGCTTTTCATTAGCTGTTCCATGGTTGATCTCATTACATTCTTAAATAACAAGAGACACAGGGATGCACATAAATCACTTACTCTGGCCTTTGTGCTATTCTGCATTTAGCTCTCCCAAGTTCTACTGTAGAATTGATATAATAAAAATTATACAGAATCTTAGCATTTTCACAGCTAATAATCCATCTACCTTACAGTTGCATTTCAGAAGTGTTTCCATGAGAGGTCTGATATAATAGAGTGGTGACTGGATTCCAGGAGTTCAGCTCAGTGTTTAGCTGTGGGTGTCTGCTTCAGCTTCTATCAACAACTGGATGAAGGGCTCTAGAATGGCATATAAGGCATTAACCAGTTGCAGAGAGGGAGATGCGATGAGCTAAGGTGTCAAGACCAGGCTGGGGAAAACCCACAGAAACAGCTGACCTCAACAAGGGGGATCTCATGGATCTCAATCTGTTAGCATATCAACCAGCATAGGACTAACCCAGACCCCTGAACAGGGGTGTCAGGAGGACTTAGCAGTCTATGGGGCCTTCGTTAGTGGATCAGTATTTATCCCTAGTATACAAATGAACTGTGGTAGCCCATTCCACATAGAGGAATACTCTCTTAGCCTAAACACATGGGGAAGGGCTTAGGCACTGCTCCAAATAATATGACAGACTTTGAAGATTCCCCCATGGAAGGACTCCTCCTCCTCCCAGGGTAGCAGAAAGGGGATGGGATGTGGGTTGGGAGGGGAGTGGGGGAGGAGGGGAGAGTGAGAGAACTGGGATTGACATGTCAAACAAGCTTGTTGCAAATTTAAACTTAAAAAAAATAAAAACAGTAGTGACATGCAAAACACTATCAAAGGTGCACCTCTTATAAAACCATTCAGAGTATGAGCAACATCCTGGTCAATGATACTATATCTCTGAAGTTTTCAAACCATGGTGATTTCTTAATCCCTGGTAGCCCATCCATATCATTATTAACTTATCTGCCAGAAAATAAACACTTTCTGAATGCCCATCCTTTATATCAGGCAACTTCCAATGACCTTAAGTATACCAACACTGCAGCAGATAAAGAAATGATGATCTGAGATTATCTATAAGGAGATCCTTTTGTTGATTGTAGCTTCAACCTCATGGTCAATCCTGCCTCTGTTTCACAGGTCCAAATGTAGGAGAGAAACAGACATAGAACAAGACCCATTTGGGTCAAGGTGTGACAATCTGACAGTCATTGCTGTGAACACCGTATTCAGAAATCAGTTTAATCCTGGTACTAATAGAAACAGCTGCCTTGGTACCTATTGCTAAACTCCATTTGGGGAATACAAGACTGGAGCGCGCAATCATTTTGTGCATTTATGTGTCTACAAACTGAGCCTTTTGTTAGTATTTTGGCTTAAGGTACAGGTCCCATTCTTAGAGCCAAGGATGAAGGTAAGCAGGGAGTAAATGTTTTCAAAATAAAGACAAGTAATATTACTAAACATCATGGAATGGATAAAAGAAAATAACACAAAAATCTGCCAAAATTAGAACATTGTGATTATGAATTGCAATCTAGTTGTAAGCTATAATCAAGGATGTTTATCCACACCAATGCTGATGAATGGACTCTACAGTACCTAGATTACCTGACACCTCAAATTTTACTCACTGTTCCCTTCTCTCTGTTCTCAGGCCTGAGTGATAGTTTATAGACATTTCTGGAAAAAAAAATGAGACATCATGTTGATTTTACTATACATTCACATAAATTTCCTACTGATCTCCATTTTGTCAAAGAACAAAATAAGTGTAAAGTGTTTTCGTTTATCCTACTTTTCTCTTAAGTCAATATTATTATTTTTAATGTTGTTCTTTATGTCCTCCCTCAGGGACACCATCCAATGGCTGACTTTCCTTTTTGATACCTCTGTCTGATATGTAACCTTTGTTGTTATTGTTAGTATTTTTGTTGTTGTTGTTGTTGTTGTTTATAAATTTTTTTAGAAACATATGCATGTTCTTGGAATGCCTGCCACCTGAGTCTTTCTACTGGTGGCTGTATAAATTTTCACTTCATTTTCAACTCTGTGATATTTGTCCTACATGACAATTTATGTCTCTTTTGTTTTGTGGCCATAACAAAAAGACTAGTAAAATCTCTCATATTTTGGGTAAGCTCTTTTAGGTCAGTTTCTTTCACAATTCCTAGAGCCCCTGAAATGACTGAGCTATCAGGGACTAATGCTTTCCATTATTACCACATGAAGGAAACAATCTGTATTGCTTGCTGACTTCCTTTACCTTTTCTTGCAAATCACACTACTCCAGCCAAATTTGCGCTTCTAAATTATCATGGCAGATTACAGTCACTGAACTCATACTTGACTTAAAATTCCCCTTCTGAAGAAATGAGAATGCTCCCGTGTAAATCTCTTACAGCAACACGACAAGGGCAAGAATTTATAGTGCAGCAAGCAGCTATTGAAAATCCAGATGCCAGGACCTGGAGAGATAGCTCAGTGGTTAAGAGCACTGGCTACTTTTCCAGAGGACCCTGATTCAATTCCCAGCATCCATATGGCAGTTCACAACTATCTGTAGTTCCAGTTCTAGAGGACCTGACACTGTCAGCCAGAAATGCATGCAGAAAAATCACCAATGCACATAAAATGAGAATAAATATATCATAAAACCACATTTTAAAAAGAAAGAGACAGAGACAGAGAGGCTGAGAGAAAATCAGGATGCCTGATGTACTCTTTCATGCAGCCAAATTTTCAGTGATTTTCCTGGAATTTATATGAAGCTTGAGGTGAGAGAACAAGGAGCTGTCTGCTTTCCCAGAGAGAAGAGAGGAGAAGACCACAGCATCTTAATCTGCCTGTAAGTTCCTTCCGATGAGAATTATGGGGAGTGTCTATGCTCCTTTAACAATGGTCTTGAGGTAGGAAATAAAGTGCTGTACTAATTGTACCACGAGCTGGTTCACAATATACATTCTTGGTTTAAGAGTCACCAGCTGTATTCTGTGACACCAGGTGTTTAAATATGGGATAATAAGTAGAATTAAGGATAGATTTTTGGATTCATTCTGCCACCCACTTAATGCAGCTACTAAAGAAGAAAGCTTAATAGCCTTTCTCCTACCATGCACTGTTGTGTATTGGCAGAGAATAAAATATGGACAGAGGAAGGAGACCATAAGGAACAGGAATGCTAAATATATAACTGCTCCTATTATCCTACCTCCTTTGAGCCAAAGAACTTGCTTCAGCAAAGGTTAACCACATTCTGTAGGAGCAGAATACAACACATGGAACTCCATTATCTAAAAATAGAGCTTGTTGAAGAATGCAGAACTATATCATTATTTTAATATTTAAGTGTGCACTCAGAATCTAAAACCCTGAAAACATTCTCATCCCAACAACCATAAATCAAGAGCCTATATTTAATATCACATGGAGCAGAACTAATCCTGAAAAAATGTAAAAGAAGAAAAGGCACAGATGCAAAATATCCATGGCCTTTATCTTCCATAAGGGTTGGTGAACAAGAGAGAGTTGTTTTAATAAACTTTGTTGTAACTCAGCATCACAAAGAACACACACACACACACACACACACACACTGCACTCTTAGCAAACACAGAAGCTGAATTTGAACTTATCTACTCAACAAAAAATGTTCTAAAACCCACAAGTTAAAAATAATACTATACTGAGTTTTTGCAAAAATAAAATCAGTGCAAAATCACTTCTACTTAGTGCAGATGAAGTAGAGTTTGAGTGAAATAGATTGCAGCATTGAAAAAGTACAAGAGGGACAGAAGATGCCCATTATTTGTATGTTCTTGAATAAAAAGTCTAAATATGATCAATTATTCATAAATAAAAATCAGGTAATTATATTAACACTTAAGTCATCTGAAACTTTATAAATCAAGCAGACCTGTTACATTTTTATCTATTTTGTCATATTTAATGTCTTTCAGGAATGTTGCATTTAAGAATTTTTAATACTCAGTGAACTTTTAAAGAGTATTGTTTTTTATGACAACAGCATAATTAATACTGCACTGTTATAAATCAGAATTATAATAAATATAGAAAAATAAGGCTTTGGCTATGAAATGTAAGCAAGAATGAGCATTTATCCTAAATGAAACTTAAAGTTAGAATTGTTTTCCTTTGTTAATATTAGGAAAGTGGAGAAAACTTAAATGTCCCAGAAACAGCAAATAAGTTAAATGATGAGATGATAAGAGTAAAATACAAGTTCCAAATTATTTTTTCAGTTAATAGCCTAGTTATTTTCATCAAGAGAGCACTTCCTGTACAAG
Source organism: Phodopus roborovskii (assembly GCF_943737965.1). NCBI lineage: Eukaryota > Metazoa > Chordata > Mammalia > Rodentia > Cricetidae > Phodopus > Phodopus roborovskii. The sequence goes on from NW_026125101.1 coordinate 23,563, forward strand.
GAAAAGTATTATATACGAGGCCCATCAATTGTTGTGAGTTAACCTTGTATCCAGTCACTTGACTAATGGTGTGTATCAACTATGGGAGTTCCCTGATAGGAATTTTGGTATCACTTATGTATAACATCACATGCAAATAGTGATGCATTGATTCTTCCTTTCCAATTTGTATTTCCTTGATCTTCTTTTGTTTCCATATTGCTCTAGCTAGAACTTTTAGTAAAATACTGAATAAATATGGAGCCTTCTCTTGTTCCTGATTTTAGTGGAATTGCTTTGAGTTTTTCTTCATTTAATTCTATGTTGGCTTTTGGCTTTCTGCATACTGCTTTTATTATATGTAGGTGTGTTCCTTCAATCCTTGATCTCCCCAAGGTTTTTATCATGAAGGGTTGTTGGATTTTGTCAAAGGCTTTTTCAGCATCTAATGAGATGATAATGCTTTTTTTTCTTTCAGTTTCTTTATATGGTGGATTACATTGAGAGATTTTCATATATTGAACCATGTCTGCATCTCTTAGATGAAGACCCACTTGATTGTGGTGAATGATCTATTTGATATGTTCTTGGATTTTGTTTGCCAGTATTTTATTGAGTATTTTTGCATCAACGTTCATGAGGGAAATTGATCTGTAATTCCTTTTATTTGTTGATACTTTGTGTGGTTTGAGTATCAGGGTAACTTTAGCTTTATAAAAAGAATTTGACAATGTTCTTTCTGTTTTTATTTTGTGAAGAAATTTGAGTACTAGTATTAGTTCTTCTTTGAAAGTTTGGTAGAATATTTCCTTGAAACCATCTGGCCAGGTAAGACTTCTAGAAAGTAACCTGCACTTGTCATCTCCTGTGATCAGATTGGTGCCTACTCCAATTGTCACCCAAGTGCCTTCACCCAGTAATTGATGGAAACAGATACAGAGACCAACAACCAAACATTAGGCAGAGCTCGGGGAATATTGCTGAAGTAAGTGAGCAAGTATTGTACAAGCCAGAAAACCCACAGAATCCACTGATATGACCCACAGCAACTCACAGAGACTGAACTAATAACCAGGGAGCATGCAAGGGACTGACCAAAGCCCTCTACAGATAAGTGACTAATGTGCAGTTTGGTCTATTTGCAAGACTCCTAACAATGGGAGCAGGGACAGTCACTTTGGCTGACCCTTGAGTAGTCCTCATGGTGGGTTGCCTTACCGAGCCTAAATGCAAGGGGAGGTGATTAGTCATACTGAAACTCGATATGCTATGATTTCATGTTTATACCTATGGAAGGCCTACCCATTCTGAAGGGAAATGGAGGATGAGTATATTGAGGGGAAGGCTGCAGAGGAGGGCTGAGGAGGGAACTTAGGGAAGAGAGGAAAGAGTGGAAACAGTGGTCAGGATCTAAAATAAATTAATCAACTATAAGAAAATAAGAAAAAAAGAGAAAATAATAAAAAATGCATTATGGTGTTATAAATGTTAAACCTGTGACTCTGACCCTTCATGACCTGTAGGGCATCCAATGGAACATGTGATGCATCACCATAGTATAGTGTACTAACTTTATTGAGCTCATTTTTTGTCATATTTACCAAGAACTCTCATAATAATGATTAAATGAAGCATTCTTTGATATAATCAACCCATAAGAAGTGTGTATAATAACAAAAAAATTGAGGTGTCAAAAGAAGTCATTATTCATGAGCTGGATGGAATTACATTTGATTGTCATCTACAATGGATGACTCAATCAATAGAGTCATCTGCTAGAACACCTATGCAATCACAAAATTCTATGAAAAATAAAATTTAAGTTTTCACACACACACACATACACAAGCACACACACACACAAAATGGTTCAGAAACGTCAAAAGATGTATCAGTTTTGGTTAATACGAGATTTTACAGTGACATATAACAAAATGAGCCCTCAATAGCACATGAGCCATCTTCATCATCCTATAGAATTGTTTCTGCTTTTTTTTATTTATTTAGAAATCTCTCTGAAGAAGCTGACAAAGACAGAAAGTGGAAGATCACATGATTGTGTACATGAGAGAACACTGTTCTCTGTTTGCTGTTCTCTGAGGGCTGTCTCTTTCCCTTCCCCCCACCCTCACTCTTGTTTGTTTTTGCATTTCTGCAGGGTTGTTTTGATCAAAGGGAATTTTTGTTTATTTGTTTTATATTTTATCAAATCAGTCCAAATCATGTCAGATTTACACACATATTCATTTAATCTCCTATATGTCAAACAGTTGGGCTAGAGGTGAAGGATTTAGAGATGAAGGAAAACAGTTCCTATGAATATGGGGTTTATGATTACAGTCAGAAGACTGAGTGCACAAATACAACCCACCCTTTTTAAAGTAGGAATGTAATATGGGGAACTGGTTGAATGAAATAACCAACGAAAATGAAATTTAACACATCACTTTGTCCATTCTTAGTACAAAAGTCCTATCACTGTGACTTACATTTATCATTTAATTATTCAAGACTTATTTCAATCAGTTAAAGATGAAGGTTTTCATGTTCAGAAAAATAACTCAATTGTATAGCTAATGACTGCTGAGTCAAATATTTGCCCTCAAGTGTATTTATTTCTAAATCTTACATTGTCTTTTCCATTAATATATGGAAAGAGAGGTGTTAAAGGCAAATGGAAAATGATTAGAGTGCTGCAGGAATAAACTTGTCCATCAAACTAGAAAAATATTGAAAGAGGAAGTATATGGGGAGGAGATAGAAGATGATTAGAAAATGAGAGTGGAAGCTGTCAAAAAAAAAAAAAAAGACAAGTATGGTTATTGTTTCTCAGACCCATCTTCACTGTAGGGAACATGTTTTATTTACAGCTTTTCATATAGGTAGCATATGAGCGTTGGTAATACCTACCATTCCACTGCAACCAATAAAGTCTACTAATTGTTTAAACTATTTACAGTAATAATTTATTATGTATTTAGTATGGGGGGAGTGCTTCACGGAGTTTATGTGGAGTTCAGAGACATCATGGTGTAGTCAGTTCTCTCTTTCTACCACCAGGTGGGACCCAGGTATGGGATTCAGACATTAAGTACCTTCTCCATCTCAGTCATTGACCAAGACCCATAGATCACATTTGACATGCACTTAATTTTTATCTGTAGCTGGGGTTTGAACTTGAAGTCCCATGCATACTAAACAAGTACTTGAGCAGCCTGCTATGTTCCAGGCCCTCTCCAGGGAATACTTTATTTGCTCAAAGTTTAGGGCATTTTGTTTTCTTTCTACAAATGAACAGAGTTTAAAAGGAGAGGAAACCAAAAGAAATCATTAGGATGTTGGAGAAAACAGACCACCACCTAGTAAGACAGAGTTAGGAATGTGCCAATTTGATAATCCCATTAGTGATCATAAACAACAAAGATTGGTGAAAAATGGAGTTTGTCAAGAGGGAGACGTTTCAGAAGTGTTTACACAAGGGATACTAACACAGTGCTGTTCCATTTGCAGCTATGAGAGTGGAAAGGTACCACTTCAACAGTTTCTTTCTGCTGTCCTGAGAGCAATTTCAGGAGTCTGGTCACATCCCATAAAAATGTGAAGAGCTGCTTAATGGAACCTACATGAGGACTATATGCTGTTCCGTTCACATTTGTTCTTGACAGTAAGAACTCTAACATCAAACCAGGAAAATTTTCAAGAGTCTGGGTTATTACTAGGATTTAGCAAGACAGAGACTGGCTAACAACAGTTTTTGTTTTTAATTAAGTGAATATTACCTATATTTACAGATATTCCTCTTACAAGCAATTATTTCTTTATCGTGTGTGCATGTGTGTGTGTGTGTGTGTGTGTGTGTGTGCACAAACCATGGCCTCTATGTGGCTGTCAGAAGACAACTTGCAACTTGCTCAACTTAGCTCTCTCCTTCTACTATGTGAATCCCAGTTATCAAACTTAAGACCTCAGTTTTGGCACCAAACACTTTTACACACTGAGCCACCATTTTCTCCGGCTTGGTTGTTTCTCTGAGTAGTAATTAATTAAATTATTTCTAGTCTAATTGATGCTAAAACTATCCCAAGTATATTAAAATCACCTAGTATGGTAACTATTTTGTATCTAGCTTTATATTGATTATATTGTGCAATTTTGTTTTCAGAAAACATTACCCTTATAATTCACAAAATCCTCAACCAAGTCAAGTTTCTGGCATGGAGATGTTGGCAATTTGACTTGGAGACAATGAACAAATCCCAGTATATCAGTACAACAAAAGCTGATCCAACAGGGAGTATTTACATCTGAAAACTGGGAATGGGGAGACCTAATATCCTGCATTATAACTCACTACTGAAAGCTCAGCATACCAGTCCCATTTCTTCTGTATTCTGTATCACTAAAAGTCAAAATATTATTCTACATTAAGATCCCCAACTCAGTACATGAATTGGTATCCATTTAGAGTGGAGTTTTTAAGGACAATTCAATCATTCCCACATGACTCAAGTAACACTAAAATGCCAGAGGCTGATAGGCACTGGCATTCATGGACCAGGGGACATGATGCTTACATCTATGGGATAGGCACTGGGAGGTATATGTCGAATAAATAATCAATGATTGGAGCATAGCCCAACTAGAGGAGTGACTGCCTAGCACAAATTAAGTTTTGGACTTGATCTCCAGCACCACATAAACCAAGAACAGAAGTACTATCTTAAAATCCCAGCCATCGGGTGGTAAAGGCAGGAGAATCAGAAGTTCAGAGTACAAAGATGGTCTGAAATACTTGAGATCCTGTCCCAAAAAAACAAAATGAATTAATAAATGAACAAATAATCACAAAAGTGTGCATAAAATTATATACAATGACTTTTAAAGGACATAAAATAAATTTTAAAATATACTAAGTAATTTCCAAGGGAGATCCAACAAGGTTTCTGTAAGAAAGTGTGGTTGCAGTGATATTGATTGTAGGAGTTAAGTATAAAAAGATGTTGGGGGGAATGTACGTGGGCAAGGCCATTCCTGGAAGCAGGATGGTGGTACTACCATATGTCCATTGTGAGTATAGTATGCAAATAGCAACACAGTTGTTTAGGGATTACATGAGAGCACATAAGACTTCCACAACAAATGCCAGTCAACTAAGAGTAGATACAGTTAATTCATTTTATTTAAAACTCTAATACTAATTATGACTCAAGCATAATCATCTATAAAAGAAGCAAATCTTAAGAATATAGTTGCTTGATTATATGTATCCAATTATATCTTTAAGTTTTCAGTGTATCTATACAATCAGCAAAAATTTTCATTAAAAATTGCTAGTTAGTAAAAAACCAGCCACTTTCTAGTTGAATTGAGGTTCCCTGGTATGGGTTTATATCTTAGGTTGGTTTACATGATCAAAAGCCTATAGCTTTGGAGGTTCTAATCTCTAGTGGGGATGTGGTTTTGCTAAATGAACAAAATATGTACCTCAAATTACATATATCCCCATAGGGTGATGCTGCTGTTTTTTATCAGAGACCTTTCTTAATGCAGAGCATGCCAGTTACTAACCAAACTCTGAACTACTCAACATGCTGAGAAAAAGGACTTTTGAGTGACCAGCCACAAGCACAACATATTTAACATCCCACACCCATCCCCACCAAACGCTCAAGGAGCACCATCTGAGAGATGGAAGGCAGTGGGAGTTAAATGATTGATTAGAGTGCTGTGGGATGATTTGGTCCTGACCATTATGTTGAATTCAAACCAGCTGTCATGAACAGCAAATGATAGGGTCCGGTATACAATCATGGAGAGGGTTGGGGCTTATGAGACCATACTTCTCTTAGAGAATTCATAGGCAGTTAATGGCTGCTGGGTGAATTGTACAGTCACCATTAAGACTCCCATGTTCCTAAAAGTTGCAGCTCTATAAAACACATTGGATTAACAAGGTGGAAAAAACTACATGAAAGTTGGAGGGGAGCTCATTGGAAAGAGAAAGAATTGGGGAGTGAAGAGAGTGTGGTACCACATACATGTATACAAGTATCATAATGAAACCTGATATTATATACAATTATTGTATGCTACTAATGCATTGAAAAAAATATTTTAATCTAAAGTATTTAAATTAACATTTTTCTGTCAAACAGGATGTTTTTCCAAAAACAAATTCAGCTTTATTAAAGTACAATTAGCTTGTAAAAACAAAATACATTGACCAGGGAGGGACCGTGTGATCTGATTTGCCTACATATTATGACATGCTGACTACATAAACAGAGCTACCCACAAAGTACATAGCAGTTGTGTTGTCCAGAGGAGGTAAAGATTCTTTAGTCTTTTAATAACTTTCAAGCAATTAATAAAATAGTATTTACCACTGATAAGGTAATATTAAATCCCCAGCACTTATCTTAGAACTGAGTTTGTGTCCATTGTCCAATATCTCCACTTGCCCATTTATCCACTGACAACTACCATCCAGCTTTGTTTCTGATTCTTTTAGGACCTACTTCCAACTGAGATCACACCGGCCTTTGTCTATCTAAATTACTTGACTTAGCCTACTGTCACTCCTGTTGGAAGGCACAGAATTTCTTTATTTTTAGTGGCCAAATAACATTCCATTGCATGTGTGTATAAATAATACATACATACATTCTCACCGCAATTCCTTATCTATCCATCTATTCACTATTCACAGGTGGTTTGTTTCCCTACTGTGAATAATGTTTCAAAGAACATAATGGTACAGCTCTCCCTTTAGCAAACTGATCTTAATTCCTGTGGTTACATGCACAGTAAGCATGTGGATCCTGGATATCTGTCTTACAAATACTTCCTGTCCCGTGTTTTCCTTTGGTCTTTGTTTATGTCCTTTGCTTCACGGAAGCTTCTTAGTTTGATATCATCCTACTTGCTTATTTTTGCTCCATATTCTGTCCTTTGGTATCACACACAAAAAAAAAAAAAAAATCATTGCCAAGTCCAATAGAGTTTAGCTTTTTACCTGTTTTCTTCTAAGGAGTTTTATCATGTCAAGTCTTATATTTAAGTCTTTAATCCAGTTCAAGATTATAGGATTTAGCTTCCATAATCACTTGAGCCAATTTCTTATAATGACAGAGCCAGGAAGCTAATTTGTGTGGAGAGCCAAGACTCTAATGTGGAAAAGGAATCAGTACACTGTTTGCTGTTACTTAAGATTTAAAATAGTTTGCCCATTCACAAGACTTACTTCCTTGTCTATCACAGTTACATGTAACTTAAGCTATCACACAGAAGTATCTTTGGAAAAAGAATTTATACAATACTCAGGCTACAGCATTCTCTCTGGTCTTAAATAATTCCGATTGTGCATTATCTTCTGTGGTAAATATTCCATTTCACAGAAGATAAACTGTTTTTCTACTTAGTAAATTCCATAGCTGTTTTCACTTTAATTTTCCTTTTGAATTGACTGTTTTTTAACATACTTTTAATATATTAGTAATTATGTGGTTACGAACATATATATATATACATACATACATATACATATACATATACATATACATATACATATACATATATATATGATGTATATTTTAAAGGATCCACAGTGGCTAAACCTGAGGATAATATGAGGTTGAGTCTGACATTAAAGCAATAGTAGGAAAGTTAGGGCACAAAAGCAAATTTTACCAGGTCACAGATAGGGAAGCACTATTTCCAGAGACCTCATCATCCTAATGTGTTAAGGATAAGCTCCTTCTCTAAACCACAAACAAACCACCATGCATTTGTCATACCAAACTTCATCTCTTCAGAATGCTATATTTGAAGCTCAACCCATGCAGTGCTATAACTTGAAGGCCACAGTACTCTTTAATGCAGTGTAAAATCTTTTCAAAGTCCTCCCACATGTCTTTCCTCTTCCTAATATCTACCTCCTTCTTCCTATCCCTATACTCCTCCCCATCCTCATTCTCTTCCTTTTCTGGACTTGAGAACAAATCCAGAGACTTGAACTTGCTCTAGCACTGACATGCAGCACAAATTCTAGTAGACAACAGCATTTCTAATGTAATCTCAGAATCTAGTAAAAAAAAAAAAATCTAACAGGTTATGCTTAATACCAGGAATCTAAAGCCCTTATGTGTTGATGTGTTCAATGGGATTTTTTTTTTCAACTTGACATTAGTAGCATTATCTGGAAAGAAGAATTTTTATTTCAATTTAGAAAATGCCTCCAGCAGACTGCCTATAGTCATGTCTGTCACTTGATTGCTGATTGATGTGGGAGAGTGTAGCTCACTGAGGTTGAGGGGCCTGGACAGTCTATGAGGCTTAGGACAGTGGAACCAGTATTTATCCCTAGTGCATGAATGGGCTTTTGGAGTCCATTCCTTATGAAGTGATACTCTCTCAGTCTAGATACAATGGGGAGGGCTTAGGTCCTGCCACAAATGATGACAGACTTTGATGATCCCCATGGGAGGCCTCATCTTCCCTGATGAGTGGATGAGGTAGCTTGGGATGGGAGTTGGTAGCAGGAATGAGAGGGTGGGAGGAAAAAGAAACTGGGATTGGTGTTTAAAATAAGATTGTTTTTAATTTAAATAAATAAATTTTAAAAGTCTGCAAAAGCCAGTAAACAACATTCCCTGTGATGTAGAAATGTATGCTAAACAAATCCTTTTCTCTACTACTTTCTCTTAGTCATCATTTTAAACCATTTTAAACCATTCTAAGCAGGTGATATCAAAGACCATTGTATAATACATACATACATACATACATATACATATATATATATATTATATTTTGCAAAAAATCGATTTACAGAAGGAAAAATTAAAGAATATGTTAATATGTGTTCTGTTTTATTTTTTAAAGAAAAGCCCTCACCCACAAACTATGGGCTTCAGGAAAACTGCTGTCAAATAGCCTGGAACGAGAAAATCTCAAAAACAGGCAATATAACTTACATTCTGTCCTGTATTTTATAAAAAAAAATTAGTTAATTAAAATAAGTTAAAAGAGAGAAATTTCTAAACCTGATGAAGCCAGGTTCTTCCTTTCTTACTCTTCACTAACAAATCTGGCTCTAGGCTCTCCAGGAAGCATTCTTCCACACTCTCAGACACTGAGCTGTGGCATCATTCTGGAGCTGAGCTGAATCTATTCTTCCCTCCACTAACTTAATTCTCACATTTTCTTCCTTAATCACATCTGTTAATTCTGAGTCTGAAAACAAACTCTTGGGAGAATTAGTTTTGGAGAAAATGCTTCCTCTGCTAATGGAGAAATCACTAAAAATAATCATGTGCTGAAATTAGTGTAAACTATGTTATAATATCAGCAAATAAAAGGGCTTAAGAAGAGTGTAGGTGGTGGAGAAAAGAGACATTTACCCAACAACAATGATAGAATACTCTAGAACTGAATGAGGGCATCACAGAATGAGAGCCAGTGTATATATACAATTCTGTCAATGACTACTCACAGTCAAAGGGTAAAGAATTTTTTGCATCTGTGTTCAGCTACCCATTGTTCATATTTGTGGCACAGAATTGATTTTGTTTGTTTGAAGAAAACTGAATCCATGAATTGTTACAAAAGAAAGAGTTGGTATTTGTGATGAACAAAAGAGTAGAGGGAGAAGGAAAGGAAATAAGAAGTCTGAATAAAATTAGATCATGTACTTAGAGGAACAGGTGCAGGCCAGGCAGAACACTTGGGGTAGAGCATTTGGGTAGAAAGATTTGCCCTTTTATATTGGTTTTGTATTTAGAAAAGGTTGACTCTGTGGTAAAGTTTTGTAAACTCAAAACAAATAAACAAACAAACAAATAAATAAAAGTAGAATGCAAAATGCCTACAGTCTATAGATTACTATTGCAAATTAAGATATAATGATAGAGAATTGTTTTGGTTTAAAGTGTATGGAGGTTTCTGGGTGTGCAGACATGTAGAAAAGTCAGTATAGATTTGTAATTGAAAAACCTTGTTAAGGGATTCCATTGGGAAAATTCCTTTCCACAAGGTTAGATATATAATTTGTGTGCAGTTGAGGAAGTCATTCTCAGCCAGCCGTTGCAACTGAAAGACACAGAATGTACACTTGTGTGGGTCTAGATTCCAGGGCTTTAGGAACATCCGTGAGTTACTAGGATGGTTATGGGGAGACATCATTCAAATTCACTTTAATAGAAGAACAAATATCTCCTAGAATCTGCTGGCGCCTGTGCTCTTGATGACAGCATTCATCTGTGTATGGTGTCAAGGGTTGTCTATGTATGAGAGCTGTGGGATCCAAGGTCATACTTCAGACTGTTTCCTCAAGGAAACAGCAACATTTGTCAGTAATGACATTAGCCACTAATCATTTTATAGGACATAATCAGTGTCAGAATGGGAAGGAAGACTTGAAACACAGTTTTTTGATGTTGTTGTTGGTAAATTTAAATACTTGTCCCTTACACCTCTCTTCCTCCACACCCAGCTGTAGAACCTCTGTGAAAATAAGGTTGAGTGAGCAAATAAGATTGTTTTCAGAACTTTCCAGTGTGCAGGGTCTGTACCTTGACCCCAGGTGTAGGTGGTACATGACTTCCTCCTATGCCTAGCCCATCCCCTGGCTTGGGTATATAAGCCCATTACTCTCTGTAATAAATGACAGCAGCTTCTTCTTCACTTCTCATGGGGGTCTGTTAAGTGTTTCAATCCCAACACCCTCTGGCAAGCTCAGTACTCTGGTCGCTCAGTTGTTTGTTTATTTGTTTGTTTTTTGAGACTCAAAATTTCTATAAACAAGTTCTATTTATATCACAGAAATTCCAGCATTTCTGATTCCCCCTTAAATCTGAAGTTTTAGTTTGAAAAATGTATGTATCTTTCAGCAAGAAAATGTGCTATTGTTATTGCTATGCTTATTTATTTAGAATTCTCTATACTAACATGTGTCCCAAGACTCCCTCAGTCTGCATTTTATCTCCTTTGTTCTCATAAAGTTTAAAACCGTAAGATAGACAATAATTTGGCTATTTGTATCCTATAGTTTATTAAAGTTTATCCAAAATATTCAAACTTTATTCTTCCATGTCAGTCTTTCAACTACTCTTTTAAAAACCATTGAATGGTTTCTACAAAAAAATGTATATATTTCAAACGTTATTTTGGACATGACTTCATTTCAGTCCAGGAAGTTCTTTTTATGTTTACTTCTAAACCTATTTAATATCTTTGTTCATTTATAAGAGGCATATACACTTTAACTTTTTAAACCAAATCATGTAATGACAATAAAATTGGCAAAAACAGACTTCAAACTGTGATGTTTTTATGAAGATCTTTATTAACATTATTTTTTAATCTTTTAAATTGCCACTTAAAGGAGATATTATTATTGCAACATTTTATGAGTAAAGAAGCTAAAACCAGCTAGAGGAACTTTATTGTTATGATTAAAATATGAGCGTATGTCACCAAAAGGCCACTGTGCTTGAAAGGAAAGAAGCTGGAAAAGTATGGTAATTTCAAGCTAGACACTTTTATATAATCTGGTATTCTTAATAATGTCAATGATGCAAACAGGTGATTTTGTGTAAGGGGCACTGGTATAGTGTCAAGGAGAAGTTCTCCATACAGAAGACTGATCACTAGGTCCAGTGTGATGCTTTGTTGTTGTTGTTGTTGTTTATCATAGATAATTTTCCTAGGGAGAATTGTTTTATGGAAATGATCACCATCATTAATGTCACATTTTGCAATAAGTCAATACCATTTAGTATTGAGAAGTACTATTTGAAATGTGCTATATTTTTTACCAGTAGGCATATAAGAAGAAACAGCACTGTTGGAACATTTGTCTATGAGATCTGAAAAGGTGTCTAAATGTTGTCTTTGGACCCTTGACAAGAATAGCAAGAATAAAAACCATGTCATGAATTCATTTGAAAAGCATTCATGACATGTATTCAAACACTATTCTGTTTAACATTCACAACAGTCATCTAAAATAACATGTAAGGGTTGAGCTTTTTATATTCTATGTGTGTATGTCCCTGTCTCCACCCAGGCTGCTCAGGCTATGAAGCTTGTGCTGTGTTTCCTAGCTGGAAGGAGTTTGGTCTCTGGGGAAGACACAGAACAGAAAGATAAGGCAGACTCTGTTCTGCCTTATCTTTCTAAGAGAAACCAATGAGGAGGTCATGGCTTTGGGATGAAGCAGCTCTGAAGGTGGCTTGGCTTCAGGGCAAACGCTCTGCCATCCACAAGGAAGTAAATCACTCATCATTCTGTTTCACTTGTTATGTTGATCTTTTCAGTGTCTTTCACAGAAATCTGCCCCCCCAAACTTAAGCACATGGATCATAGCAATTTAACTACCTATGTTTTCTAATAAGTTTTTTGTCTTTGTTTTGTTTTGTTTTAATGATATTAACCAAGAATAAGATCTTTGAATGTTGTGAGAAACCAAAGATTAATTGGGTGGAGGAAATACAGATATGTCAACCTAAGGTTATGAGGAAACAAACGAATTATCTATCAAGCAAACATGTGGAGCTATAAAAGCCCAAAAGAATGCATCTGTCTGCAGAGGTTAGAACTAGTCAATAATTATTTCCCTACAAGGAAGACAGACTAGGGGGAAATAGAGAGAGAACTTTTAGAATGGATTCTCAGGAAAGATCAGTCTATTAAAATGGCATTTTTAGAACAATCTATTTACCACAGGAAGCTGTGAAAATGCCATTATCAGGACAAGGAAGGATTGGACTCTCAGGACCAGAAAAGCAAGTGCTAGTAGGCACATTATTGGGAACCGAAGACAGCAGTCTCCCTGTTATTTACTCTTTCTACACTGTTTACCCAGAGTCTTCTTTGTCCTTGACTAAAAGAGCAAATGTTGAGAGAACTAGGGTTGAACCCAGGTGACTGAGCTGATTTCTTGGACCCAACAAAACAGACGTGCTTAGCTCAATGGAGTGTCACAGATAATCGCAGGCTTGGTGTGTGTTCTTAGTGCCAAAAGACTTTCCAAAGAAAACCTCCCAACCATCATCCAAGCTAAAACAGACTTATTTTGCTGTGGACATAGAGGCTTCTGTTCATAAAAACTATAATTATTTACAACAGATTCTTTGTAACATGCTTATTAATCTAACATGGGCTAATTCTCTCCAATGTAATTATTGTTATTATTATCATTATACTATAGATTATACTAAGTGGAATTAATGATTTTCAGATGGATATTGTTGTTCTTTTGTTTTAGTTTACCGCCTAGGAAACACAAACAGGAGACTCAGCACCCAGGTGGAGTTTATTGGTAGAGGGGAGAGAAAGAGAGAGAGGGGGAGAGAGGGGGAGGAGAACAAGGACAAGAGAAGAGAAAGAGCAAGAGAAGAGAGGGGAGCTCTTGGTGTGCTTGCTTTAAAAGGGAACATTAACTTGCCCATGCCTGACTGAGTCCCCTCCACAGCCAGATATTTCGCGAGCAGCCAGGTAAGTCGTGATGAAGAGATGACATGGCCATGAGCGTATTGAATAGGTAAAACAAAATTCTAATTCTTAAATTCACTGAGTTCTAAAATTATTATAAAATTATTATAATAAGAATATCATAGTGTTATCATAAAGAAAGGGAAATATCGAGATCTCCAGGAGCACACTCTCAGATATATTAACAGCTACTTTTGAAATTGGTGACAAGATAATCCACTGGATAGAGGAAAATCTTTCCTAAAATGTGTAATAAGTAAACAATCTCACAGAAATAACTCAGATTCTCTGGCTCTTGGAATCTTTTTGTCCCCTCTTCAGGAGTTTTGCTGAAACAGTGTTTGTTTTCATCTGGTGAGCTTGTTGCCTTCCTATCTGAGAGACAACAAATTCTACCATTTACTAAAATAAAATATGAGTAGAATTAATCAATTTCTAAAAGGGAAATGTAAGGAGTATGGTTTTTCCACCCACCGCCCTGTCTTGTCCTGCTGCCTCGCCAGCCCCAATCAACACACAGAGCCTCTGTAGTTGATACAATGTTGTTGGCCCGGTTACTTGTTTGTTATCTGCTACCTCTGTCTTAAGTATTAACCCATTTTTGTTAATCTAATATTTCCACGTGGGCTTCTTACTGGGGAAAGGGGTCAGCATCTTGTCTCCCCAGTCTCTCCATCTTGACTCTCCTTACTATTTCCTCTTTCCTCCTTGTCTCCTAGTCCCTCCTATCTTCCTTTCCTATTGGCCAACAGTGCTTTATTCATTAACCAGTATGAGAACATATACAGAATGACATCTCCCATCAGGGAAGCATCTTCATATTACCAAAGTGATGTTTTCTTAAAGTTCCTTTGTCACATATAGAATGTTTTCTAAGTAGGATAGTTTGTTTTTCCCTAAAGGTATTTTCAGTCTCTTTAATTCTTATCTGAGCTTCTGTTTCCTGATCATTGGTTTAGTGGGTTCTTCTTAACAATTTACAAATGTTGTTTGGACCTTAGTCTAAGTCCAAATCATTGACTTTTATTTGTCATATACATAAAATCTCCTTTATTGCTGTGGCCTCTACTCTCCAGCCCTGGGGTTTCATCAGTTCCTCCATCCCTGGGCTAAAATTTTCCACTTTCTCTGGGTTCTCCTTATCTGGCTTTATGCTTTTCTAGCATGTTCCTCTACTGAGTCGAGCAGGAAGTATCATTAAGACAGCATTTAATACGCATCTGTAGGCATATTAAATCCCATCTTCAGTGCCAGCTCTGATCCAGACTGTATTTGTTGTTTAGACTTCTAGAAGCATCATCACATTCAAAATCAACCTTCTGGGAGATGGAAAGATGGCTTAGTGGTTAAGAGAGGCTGGACTATTCTTGAAGAGAACCCAAGTTCAGTTCCCACATTGGGAAATCAAAACTGTCTAGAATTCCACCTTTGGTGAATTTGTTGACCTCTTCTGATAGGAAATGTGTGTGTGTGTGTGTGTGTGTGTGTGTGTGTGTGTGTGTGTGTGTATTTCTCTTATTGATTAATGAATTAAACACTGACTGGCTGATTGGCCAGACAAGAAATGACAAACAGGAAATCTCTCTCCTCTCATCTCTACAGAGATGCTTAGCAGTCACCTTGTGAGCTGTCAAAGGAATTAGAGGTCTGGATCCAGTAAGATAAGACCACATGGAAATACTTAGATTAATAAAAATGGGTTAATAATTAAGACAGAGCTAGCCAATAAGAAGCCCTAGTCATCAGCCAACATTTATAATTAATATAGCATTTGTGTGTTTATTTTGGGCCTCAAGTGTGGTGGGACCCTGGCCGGGATAGGTTAAAAAATTATCATTACATTCTTCTGCACAGACATACAAACACATACACAGACACATACACCCCCAAAATTAACTTTTTAAAAATTTTTTTTTTGAGACAGGATTTCTCTGTGTAGCTTTGGAGCCTTTGGAGACTGTCCTGGAACTAGCTCTTACAGACCAGGGTGTTTTTTTAACTCACAGAGATTGGCCTGCCTCTGCTTCTCAAGTGCTTGGAACCAAAGTCATGTGCCAACACTGCCAGGCCTAATTCCTTTTTTTTTTTTTTTTTTTTTTTTTTTTGACAACTTGTAGGAACTTAATTTTCCTCCCACCTTTTTCCCTTTGCTCAAGTGTCTGCAGAGCAGCTCAAGAACACTCAGAAGTGGCTGCAACCACTTATGGACTGCACTGCGGGAGCTGCTGACCAATCCTCAGTGGCTGGCTGGGCACTCCAGTCAGAGGGAATACCTGGATGAGTACAAGGGATACCTGCACATCCTCAGACCAGTCCACTACCTCTGCTTGAGCAACAGGGAACTATTGTGGTTAAGTAAGGATCAGAATAAACAAATAGGCTGAATAGATGTTTATTCAGGGAGAAGTAACTTACAACCGAGACAGATGAACACCAACAAGCTCCACCTGATGCTCTCCTCTCCCAGTCCAGCCAGCAAGAGAGCATTCCCAGCTCCTCCTCAGACCTCCTTCCACCCCTGGCTCCACCCCACAATGGGTGTGGTCAATGCCACAGAAGGAGACAAAGTGACTATCCCACTACAGGGAACTCAGTCACTGGTGCAGTCCATTCACCCTGGAATTGCTCCTTGGTCAGAGCCTTCTCAGCAGCAGCCTGCTCCTCTTCAATCTCCTCTAAGTCTTGGTAGAAGTAAAGATCAGACATAACTTCCCATGGGTGCTCATGAGGAATACTTCCAGGGTCAGCATCCACATCAGACCCACTGAGGGAGTTCCCTTACTGTTGCATGAGATAGAGATATCCCTGTAGCACAGAGGAGAATCTGTGTTAGATTGACCCCCAGCCCCTCTGTGAGGGGCTGGGGGTCAGTAGTTGTCCATTACTTAGAACAAAACATCAAAATCATCATCCATCTATGTAATTTATAATCTGTAACATGACCTCCCTCTATCCTTAAAAATTTCTTCACAGTATATCTAAGAGTACCTTTGAAAAATATTGTGCACTGTAATTCAAAAGGCTTGCCTTTTCCGGAACACTCTATGTTCAAAATCTTCTGTCTAAGAATCATACATTTATAGATTTATTCAAGATTTACAGAAGGTAAATTAGCATTTACTAATCTCTCAGTAAACTGTGAAGTTTAAATTAATCACATTTATGCCAGAGAATGATATTTTGCCAAATTTTGTACAAATAAGGAGCAAAGCTGGGATTCTATATCTCTGTTTTCCAATATATTTATTAGGTAATCATTCTGCTTACTGGAAGTGAATACTATGGGCATGGATGTGAACCACAAGTGAAATCTTCCTTAAGGAAATCACCTTCTGATTCAACAATAGTTGAAAAATTTCCTGTCTTGATAACCCACACTTCCAAGGGCTGCACAGGAAGTGTCCCAGTCTGAGGTTTAACTGAGAATCCTCCTTGTTCTGTTCTCTGTCCTGGTTTCCAGTCTTACACTTCCTTCCTTATTGTATCCTCTTCAGAATCCATTCAAAAACCTTAACTTACATAGTCAAAGTGCTTCTCCCAGGACACAATCACTATCAGGAATTGATTTTAAAAAAGAAAGACAGAAACAGAAAAGAAGACACAACTTTCTGTTTTCTGCAGGAGAAGTTTGATATAGCCCCAGAATAGCAGGAAGAAGCATAAACATTGAATTAAGCTATTGCTATTGGTCTTTCTATCAAACAGCTTTGTGTCTCTTGCCATGAAATAATAAATCATATATCAGTGATAGAGCCAACATGGTGTTATGCCTTTAGAAATAAAAATCTCAACATCATGTTTTAAAATAGTTCACACTAGGCACTCCCATAAGCAAATTATTTCTGGATGAATGCTTCTGCTGTTGTTTACAAAAACCAAGACTCAGGCTCAAGACCTCACTAACTTGAATCCATTAGTATAAGACAAGGAAAACTCAGATAGAAAAAAGTCTTACGACTTTGCTGATATGGCCAAGTAATCTAAGCTTCAATGCCACTGGCTGCTCTTCTTTAAAGGCCTTAGCAATAGCCAGAATTGTTGCTTGTCTAAGAAGCATGTGAGGGGGCAAAGAGGGTAAGAGTGAGGGACAGAGGGAGGAAGGGAGAGGGAACTGAGATCAACATGTAAAATAAAAAATAAATAAATAAAAAAGAAAGAAAGAAAGAAAATATTTGAAGTAGAATCAAAACTTTAGAAGTAATGAAGTCTTTCAAAGTTTAGAATCTCTTTACTAGTTTTTTTTTTTTTTTGATTTTGGAATTACTTATTTTTATTTTAAAATTGTAAAATAATTACATACTTCCCCTTTCCTTTCTTCCATCTCAACCCTTCCATATACCACTCCTTCCTCTCTTTCAAATCTGTGTCCTTTTTTCCCCTCATTAATTATGGTTAAATGCATATATGCATGTGGTCTCATAGTATAATTGTCTACTTATTATTAAGTTCTATTGAAAATGGATATTAAATTCAAATAAGAACTTCATAATGAAAATCAGTGTTCCACTTCTATCTAACTGTTAAGGGCTTAAGGAAGTACAGAAAAGCTGAATGATTCCCCCAACATCCAACACTCATAGCTGAAAGCATTACATGAAGGTTTCTGCTATTTACTTCTGAATGCTGCCACATCTCAAAGCCACATTTTAATTGCTTTCGCAATAATCTATTTTGTTAGTTTTAAGTTATACTTATGTCAAACAATAACATGATAAAAGTACACCTGCATGTATTTGTTTTATTTACCATTATTTACAATGGCCAAGGCATTACAATAACAGTATTTGTTGAAAAATGAATTGAAAATAATATACAATGGAATTTTATTCAACCACATAAAAGAAGAAAATCCTACCACTCACGCCACCATGAATGAATTTGAACAAAATCATGCTAATTGAAATGACCACAACTAACAATCTAAGCAATAGTGGAAAGGCTACCTTAAATGCCCTTCCCTGATAATAAGATTGATGACTACCTTACATGCCCTCCTACAGCCCTTATCCAATAGCTGATGGAAGCATAAGCAGACTCCCACAGCTAAAAACTGAACTGAACTCCTGGAATCCAGTTGCAAAGAGGAAGAAGTGATGAGCAAAGGGGTTAAGACCATGCTGGAGAAAACCATAGAGACAGCTGATCTGAACAAGAGGGAGCTCATGGACCCTAAACTAATAGCTGGAAAACCAGTATAAGACTGATCCAGACCTGGAACATGGGTCTCAGTTAGGACAACTGAGTAGTCTATGGTAACTCTGACAATGGAACCAGGATGTATCTCTAGGGCAGGAAAAGACTTCAGGAGCCCATTCCCCATGGAGGGATACTCCCTTAGCCAGGAGACACAGAGGCAGGGCCTAGGCCCTACCCCAAATTATTAGATAGACTTTGATAATCCCTCCTGGAAGGCCTCACCCTCCCCCGGGGAGTGTATGTGGGATGGGATGGGGGGGGATCTGTGGGGGATATGAGATAATGGGAGATTGAGGGAACTGGGATCAATGTGCAAAATAAGAAAAAAATATTAAATAAAAAAGAAGGAAAAAAGAAATATTCTAGACACCAAAACCCACATTTTCATGATTCTGTTTAAATGTGTATCTGGAAAATATCAAATTATGAAAGTAAATAATGAAATAATAGTGACTAAATATTATGAACTGAAGGAAAAATGGAGATATGTTGGCCAAAGGAAATGAATACAGATTCAGTTGTAAGATAAACTGAGGAATCTAACATATAGGCGTATGATAAATATAATAGTTTATGTGTGTGTTGAAAATTGTGTAAGAAAATTAGTTTTTTTTTTACCTTCACACTACACACACACACACACACACAAGATAGCTTGGGGAGGGAAGGTAATAACTATATGAACTAAGTTGAAAGGTGTTTGCTTATATAATCATATCAACATTTTTAAAGATTTAGTTATTTATTATATATGCAATATTCTGCCTCTGTATGTTCTGGCATGCCAGAAGAGGGCATCAAACCTACTATAGATGTCTGTGAGTCACCATGAAATTGCTGGGAATTGAACATAGGACCTCTGGAAGAGTAGTCAATACTTTTATCCTCTGTGTCATCTCTCCAGTCCTCATAACAACTTTTAAAAGCAACAGTTTTTTGTGGGTACAGTGAGACAGAATGTGTGGGAACTCGAAGATCTAAGGTGAAAAGTACATTTCTTGTTCAGTCCCCTTATTTGTATAAAAAATTGAAAAAAATAAAACAAAAATGAAAGGATGTTGCATGTGTCAGATAGCAAAAAAGGTGGAGATTCATTACAATAGGCCTCCAATTCCATGCTAAATGATTCAGAAATCATTATTGTATTTCAATGATGAACTGGACAACTGTAACAGATATATAAAAAATTCAGATTTGTGTTCTAAATTAATCACTCACATTTCAAAGAATAAGAATCGGTGAATGGGTTAGATATAAACACACTAGATAACAATTGTTTGCAGCAACTACAATTAGACATGATAACAGCCAGATAGATGCTTGGTGATGCCCCTCAATGGTTTTCAGAAAGAAGGACTTGTTTTAGGAAGACAAATAACAAGAAAGATTGGGTTCCATCAAATTAGGGATGCCTACATACTATATTTTTAAAATTGTGCATCTATAACTTAAAGCTACCAGTATTCACACAAGTACCTACTGTGTAGGTATGTATTGACTCCATAGAGGGAAATGTCTGAAGGCTGAAGTGAAATGTAGGCAAAATCAAATCCAAAGAGAGAACAGAGAGAATATCTGATATAAAAGTAGGTGTCAAAGACCTGTATTTGAAGCATAGACTGAGATGCTGAAATATAGATAGAATATAGATAGATAGATAGATAGATAGACAGATAGACAGACAGACAGATAGATACCAGTATAAACCAAGAAGATACCAAGACAAAGTGATGGTTGAAGAACAAAGTTGAACTTTCAGAATCATGTTGCAAAATTTGAGATTTATAATATAATCACTGGGAAATAAATAAATACCTAAAATGTGTATGAAAGTTGCAATAAATTATAAATGAGTCAATCTATTATAAAGCATTGGTAAAGATTACAGTAAAAGACAATGTTTGAAATCAGTAAATGAAAAGGCTAAGAGAAAATGACCACTTGAATAATGGAATGCCTGTTTCAGGAAATGACATATTAGGCTAATGGCTTTGAATTGGGGAAATTGTTGCCTCCTAAGGGACTTTGGCAATCACTAGACACATTTTAGCCACTAGTCCTACAGAAATAGTGGGGAGCAAATATTAATATTTTTATGCAGCTCAATTGACTGCCCCCAACACAAATTGATCATTCAGCTCCCAGGGCCAACATGGAAAGGAAATCTTGTTCAAGTACTTCAGCACTGTTAAAAGATGGGTATATGCTTGCCCTTGTAAGGAGTTTGGCTTTTTCCGCCCGCCGCCTGCCGCTGGTCTTGTCCCGCCACCGCGCCAGCCCCAAATAATGCACTGAGACTCTGTATTTGATACAATGCTATTGGCCCCATACTAGTTTCTTATCGGCTAGCTCTGTCTTAAGTATTAACCCATTTCTGCTGATCTTTGTATTTCTCTTACCAGGGAGCTGGCCGGCATTCTGCTTTCTCCAGACTCTCCATCCTGGCTCCTCTTTACTACTTCCTCTTTCCTCCTTGTCTCCTAGTCCCTCCTATCTTGCTTTCCTATTGGCCAACATTGCTTTATTCATTAACCAGTATGAGAAGCATATACACATAATGATATCTCCCATATAAAATCCTTGACTGGATTTTGTACACAAAAATGTTCAAAGAATTAACAGAATATTGATTAGCAGGAGGAGTTCCAGGGAAGGGACTTAGCAGAGAGCATTGAGATAAATACACTGAAAATGCACATGGCTACACCACTGAACACTGGAGAGTACTGTGTTTCTCTGTGTTTACTTTCTCATTAAACAGTGACTTGTCGTTTTTACTATAGGAGTTTAGAAAATACAGACTGGTCTAAAAAGCAAGTTCCAGGACAGCCAGGGCTGTAAAGAGAAACAAGCAAAAAAGGAAACACATTCCAAACTTCCTAAATATTTGTATTCCTATTCCCAATGCTCCTCTTAAAAACAGCTTTCAATCTTTCATCATAGAATATTTCTACTATATAAATAAAAGTGATATTTTTATTGGATTTTCTATTTGGACGTATTCTAGAATTATAAACTTAAAAGTTTTCATTTGATCCAGTGAAATTTGCTTTTAATATCTTACTTGAAATAATTGAAAATACACCTTGCATCCTAAAATTACTCATTCTTGTTGATCCTTGGTAAGTGAATTACAGAAATATTTAAGTGTTAAAATATCTGTCTACCATCAACTTCACCTGGTCAGCTACAACACCACATCAGATAAATTGGATTCTCTTTGGTTGGAGCTGGTGTTAAAAGGTTGTTTGCTGTGACTTGGTAAAGCAAAGATAGTAGCTATTTATTCTAGCCATAGTGTGGATGAGAACCCAGCAGGGGCTCACTGGGTCCATTGGTATCAGCCAAAATCTCTGATGTAGGTTATGGGGCTGCACATGATCAGTAAGAATTGACACTCTGAGAAACTGTCAACTGGAGGCATCCTGAATAATAATTAAAAAAAAAGTGTAATGTAATATGTAAATATTAGGCTTGTGGTGAAGGAGAGACTCAGCCCTTCACATGTAAAGAAACTGGGGAGAATTTGAAATAAATAAAATGTAATTGTTGCTACAAACATGTGCTGCTCTGTATCTAATCCAGTTTCTTGTGTTTTTCCTTTGGCCCCTTTTCTGCTCTTTTGTTTTATTCTATTCTGGTTTGATTCTTTTTGTTTTATTTTATTTTATTGTTATTTTTTAGATGTCTGCTTTTATTCTAAGGAGAGACAAAAGGTGTGTGGATTTGGATGGGAGGGGAGGAAAGGAGGATCTCAGAGGAGCTGGGGAAGGGAAACTCTAATAAATATATTACATTAAAATCTATTTTCAATGAAAGAAAATCACAAAAATGTAATAGCTGAAAACTCTAAGCAAATGAAAGTTTCATACTAAATTAAATGGAATAAAATGATGAGTGGACAGGATCACAAAATCCCTAATCGTGAGTAACAAAGAAAGCATATGCTTTTAGAAGGTAAAAAATTTTAAAACATTGATGCTCAAATGTATACTACCTGTGGACCTTTGCTAAGTCTTCTAAGCATTCCACTCCTGGTTGCTTCGAGCATCATATAAGCTTTTGGAGGTTAAAGTATGCCATATGATGGGAACTTCATTACAGTTTCTTTTTAAAAAGCAAGGGGGAGGTTTCCTTTTTTTACGCAGCATCACTATGTCTCTGTGTCATGATACCACCCTCTCAATTGTGGAGACATAAACTAAATGATAATGGTGACTTTGTGGAAGTTCGATTTTCAAAAATTATGGCATAATAGCAAAAGCATTCATGCCACATACAAAAATCAATTCCAGGTAGATTAAAAACCTAAATGTGAAATGCAAAACCATAAAGCTTTTAGAAGATAATGGGTAAGAATATATTAGTGTCTTTAGTGGTAACGGATTTCTTAAACACAACCAAAAGAGCAGTAACTAGAAAAAAAAATAATTAATAAATTCAGTGGTGTTAAAATTATGGCTGTAATTTTGCCATCTTCAAAAACACCATTTAACAAACTTACAAGGCATAGACTAGAAAAAAATATTTGTGATACATATGACTAGGGAACAACTATTATCCACACCTTAGATGAAGAAGCCACCTCAAAGCACAGAAAACCCAATAAAAACAGATGAGTGACTTAAACAGGTATTTCACACATGAGCAAACCAAACTATCAATGAATGTAGAGGAAGCCAAGCATGAGTTCTCAGCAAAATGTTGTTCAGTAAAGTTAACTAATGAAGAAATACAGCTACAAGAAACTCCTGTTTAGCGGGAGGGGCTGTAATTGGAACAATATGTTCAAAAAGCTCTACATCATATTCTGGGAATAGTTACAATGTGTTCCTTCTATTTTCTTCACAAGGTTTCTGGCCAATGCATAGTCCGCAGAAATCCTTATTTGTGAGTGCTGAGGACAAGGTTCTGTAATAGAGTTGTTACCTATTATTCCAAGACCCTAAGGTTGAACCATGCCACCCTGTTTCCTCCCAGTAGAAACACATTTGTTGTTGATTCCTGTAATAGAGTTGTTACCTATTATTCCAAGACCCTAAGGTTGAACCATGTCACCCTGTTTCCTCCCAGTAGAAACACATTTGTTGTTGATTCAAGAACGTTTACAATGCAGCCATTCATATTTACCAAATGCTGGAAACAACTCAAATGTCCAATAGTATCAGTATTGAAAAGTCGTCACAAATAAGTCAAACTAATATAGATACAAAAACATCCATGTATCTATAGTACATTATTATAACATGAAATCAGCAGGACAAAGTATATAGAACTAAAATTTATAAATAGTTCTAAAAGGGCAGAAATAAAGCATTGTTTAAAAATAAGGAGATAAATTGCATGAGTATGAATGAACTGAAAGTAAAAAAAATAATGGAATTATGAGAGATGCCTCCTGTCTGTGTGTTGGGTCTAGGATTTGGAAGACTGAGGCCTGAGCTAACAAACGAATGTTGTTACACACATATACAGAGGATTGTCCAGCATGCATGGGTTTGGGGTTCAGGACTATGCTCAAGAAATGAGTGCCTTAGAAAACAATGCCTGTCCCATCACAGCCCTGGTTTCCTTAGAGAAAATATATGGTGCATCCCCAGAATAGTCATATCTATGAAATTATCCAAGCTGAAGTTGATCTGGAGGCGCTTGACTGTCTGGAAACAGCCCTCTCATGTCCAGAACAGTTAACAATTACACTGTGTGACAATGCAGACTTGTAATCCCAAAGGCAGAGCTGGAAAGACTGCCTGTTGATTTGCCTTTGTGGGCCACACAGTGAGTCCATCTTGGACTACCCTATCACATAGTAAACAAACAACAAGCAAACACAACACCAAACATATTCATTGTGCATTTTCATTGCCCTGATATGTAAACATGGTGATTAATAGAATATCTTTTTAGTTTACCAAGAATTGTCTTATGCAGTTGTAACAAACACAATGCCAAGAACAAATATTGGACTTTATTTTTGGATTTACTGGATTCATTTCTGTGGTAGGGCCATTCTTTGTCTGCACATCACTTGGTGAAAAGACAAACTGAGAAAAATATAATTAAATTGACCTTGAACACTTGTGCACAGTTCTTACATCTATTAAGTGTTAAATTGCAAGTGTATGGTAAGCAATCATTAAATAAGTCTATAATTTATGGAGGCTTTTATAATTATAGAAAATATATTTTAGGCCAGTTTCCAGTGAGATCCCACTACCCTGCAAAACCTTCTCAAGTTCCAGCCCAGCCCTCGTCCTCTTCTGCCGGCTATTGGCCAGAGGTGAGTCTGGGCCCAATCGGGGCTGCCTGTCCCCTTCAACCTCTTTACCCCCCTCCCCCGCCTGAACTCCCTGGATTGGCCCCTGATCCTGCTGCTCCTGTCTCCGGTCCCCTTTGAGAGCACCCTTGGAGCTCTGATACACCCCCACCCATCCCAACCTCCAGCCTACCCCCCCCACCCTGTGCTCCTACCCCACCTACGGTCCTGCCGCTCTGGTTGAGCACTGGGACAGAGGGTGGAGCCAACAGTCCACCCTACTTGGAGACCTCTCGGAGCAACTCCGAACAAAGGAGACCTGACTATCCACGTGGGACCAACTGTAATTTCCACCGGCTTGGTCCCTGACCCCGCCTCCAGTCCTCTGCTGGAGTCCCAGGCCCCTCCCAGAGATCCGCCTATCTCTGCGGGTCCACTTGGAGTTCCTGCAGGCAAGATCCTTGACCCCCAAATCCGGGCCCTGCCAAAGAACGAGGTCTCAGCTGGAGAGCGCCAGTTTCCAGTGAGATCCCACTACCCTGCAAAACCTTCTCAAGTTCCAGTCCAGCCCTCGTCCTCTTCTCCCGGCTATTGGCCAGAGAGAAGCCTCCTAGAGAGCTTGGACCACACAGAGATACAGACATTGAATCTTTGATCCACATAAGCCCATCTGGGAAGGACCATAGAGAGAGGGGAAGAGACACCACCAACACCTACAGGAAGAAACTATGGGAAGAAGGCAATACAAGAGAACACCTAACAACAGAAAGACAAACATGACACCACCAGAATCTAGGGAATCTACACCAACTAGAATGGAACACAACAACAAAGCAGAGGAAGCAGAAGGGTATGACTTAAAAATCACCATCATAAAAAGGTGGGGGGCCCGCAAAAAAGAAAGGAAAAACCCTTAAAAGAAAAAAAGAAGAAAAAAAAAAAAAAAGAGGAGGAAAGAATGAAAAAAAGTTTTGAGGGGAAAGCGAAGGGAGAAAAAAAAAAATAAGGTGGGGGGGTGGAAGAGGATTTGCAAGATAGGGAAAGTGAAAATAAAGGAAATAGAAGGGGAGGAAAGGGGGGAAAAGGTAGGGTGGTGAAAAGGTGGGGAAAAAGGCGGGCACGAAGGAAAAAAATATAAGGAAAAGAGAAGGAGAGGAGGGAGAGAAAATTAAAGGAGAAGAGAAGAAAGAATAAATAAATAAATAAATTAAAGAAAAACATAAATCCAACAAATCCTTAACACACAATATCCAGGAAATGTGGGACACCATGAAAAGGCCAAACCTAAGAATAATAGGCATAGAGGAAGGTGAGGAAGCCCAGCTCAAAGGTGCTGAAAACATATTCAACAAAATCATCGAGGAAAACTTTCCAAATCTGAAGAAGGACATGCCCATGAAAGTACAAGAAGCATACCGAACCCCAAATAGGCTGGACCAAAGAAAAAAGACCCCTCGACATATAATAATCAAAACACCTAGCATACAGAATAAAGAAAAAATATTAAGAGCAGCGAAGGAAAAAGGACAGGTAACATATAAAGGCAGACCTATCAAAATTACACCTGACTTCTCCATGGAAACCCTCAAGGCCAGAAGGTCCTGGATAGATGTTCTAAAAGTATTAAGAGAACACGGATGCCAGCCTAGGCTACTATATCCAGCAAAACTCTCAGTCAATATAGATGGAGAGAACAAGATATTCAATGACAAAACCAGATTTTCCCAATATGTATCTACAAATCCAGCCCTACAGAAAGTATTGGAAGGAAAATTCCAACCCAAGGAAGGTAACTACGCCCACAAAAATGTAGGCAACAGATAATCCAACTACACCAGAAACCTAGGGTGAAGCAGAACAAATATATTCACAATACCACTGCCAACAACAAACCTAAATCAAACAACCATCAACAATCAATGGTCCTTACTCACCCTCAACATTAATGGTCTTAACTCACCTATAAAAAGACACAGATTAACAGAATGGATACGAAGACAGAATCCATCCTTCTGCTGCATACAAGAAACACATCTTAGCTCCAAAGATAGACATTACCTCAGGGTAAAGGGTTGGGAAAAGATTTTCCAATCAAATGGAAATAAGAAGCAAGCAGGCGTAGCTATCCTAATATCTAACAAGCTAGACTTCAAACCAAAACTAGTCAAAAGAGATGAAGATGGTCATTTCATATTCATCTCAGGAGAAATCCATCAACACAAAGTCTCAATTCTGAACATCTATGCCCCTAATACAAAGCCACCCACATTCGTAAAAGAAACACTACTAAAACTCAAAGCTCATATAAAACCTCACACACTTATAGTGGGAGACTTCAATACACCACTCTCAACACTAGACAGGACCACAAATCAGAAACTCAACAAAGAAACAAAAGAATTAACAGAAGTTATGTCTCAACTGGGGCTAACAGACATCTATAGAACATTCCATCCAAAGACAAAAGAATATACCTTCTTCTCTGCTCCACATGGAACCTTCTCTAAAATCGACCACATACTAGGAGACATAACAAACCTCAACAGATACAAGAGAATAGAAATAGTCCCCTGTATCTTATCGGACCACCATGCTTTAAAATTGGAATTCAACAACAATACAAATAGCAGAAAACCTGCAAACTCATGGAAACTGAACAATGTGCAATTGCACCACTCCTGGGTCAAAGAAGAAATAAAGAAAGAAATTAAAGACTTTCTAATATTCAACGAGAATGAGGATACAACATACCCGAACTTATGGGACACCTTGAAAGCAGTGCTACGAGGGAAGTTCATTGCACTAAGTGCCCATATGAAGAAAACAGAGGATAGTCACATAAATGAATTAACAGCGCAACTGAAAACCTTAGAACAGAGAGAAGCGAATCCACCCCGCAGGAGCAGACGCCAGGAAATAATCAACTTGAGGGCTGAAATCAACAAAATAGAAACCAGGAAAACAATACAAAAAATCAATGCAACAAAGAGTTGGTTTTTTGAGAAAATCAACAAGATTGATAAACCTTTATCCAAATTAACGAAAAAGCAGAGACAGAACATGCAAATTAACAAAATCAGAAATGAAATGGGGAACATAACAACAGACACAGAGGGAAATCCAGACAATTTTCAGGTCATACTCGAAAATCTGTATTCCACAAAAATTGAAAATTCAAAGGAAATGGACAAGTTTCTGGATAACTATCACTTACCAAAATTAAATCAAGAACAGACAAACAACTTAAATAGACCTATAACCCGAAATGAAATAGAAGCAGTCATCGAAAGCCTTCCAACGAAAAAAAGTCCAGGGCCAGATGGATTCAGTGCAGAATTCTACCAGACATTCAAGGAAGAACTAATACCACTACTCCTCAAACTGTTCCACAAGATAGAAACAGAAGGTTTATTGCCAATCTCTTTTATGAGGCCACAATAACTTTGGTACCCAAACCTCACAAAGACACAACTAAGAAAGAAAACTACAGACCAATATCCCTGATGAACATCGATGCAAAAATACTCAATAAAATAATGGCAAACCGAATTCAAAAATACATCAGAGAAATCATCCACCATGATCAAGTAGGCTTCATACCTGGATTGCAGGGATGGTTTAACATACGAAAATCTATCAACGTGATCCACCATATAAACAAACTGAAAAAGAAAAACCATATGATTATCTCCCTAGATGCAGAAAAAGCCTTCGATAAAATTCAACACCCTTTCATGATAAAGGTATTAGAGAGGTCAGGGATAACAGGAACATACCTAAACATAATAAGAGCAATATACAGCAAACCAACTGCCAACATCAAACTGAATGGAGAGAAACTTAAGCCAATTCCTCTAAAATCAGGAACAAGACAAGGCTGTCCTCTCTCTCCATATCTCTTCAATATCGTACTAGAAGTTCTAGCTAATGCTATAAGACAACAAAAAGGAGATCAAGGGCATCCAAATTGGAAAGGAAGAAGTCAAACTGTCTCTATTTGCAGATGATATGATAGTTTACATAAGCGACCCAATAAACTCTACCAGGGAACTCCTACAGCTGATAAACACCTTCAGCAAACTAGCAGGATACAAGATAAACTCAAAAAAATCAGTAGCCCTATTTTTTTCAGACGACAAAGAGGCAGAGAAAGAAATCAGAGAAACATCACCCTTTACAATAGCCACAAGCAACATAAAGTATCTTGGTGTAACGCTTACCAAACAAGTAAAAGATCTATATAATAAGAACTTTGTGACTCTAAAGAAAGAAATTAAAGAAGATACCAGAAAATGGAAAGACCTCCCATGCTCTTGGATAGGTAGGATAAACATAGTAAAAATGGCAATCTTACCAAAAGCAATCTACAGATTCAATGCAATCCCCATTAAAATCCCACCACAATTCTTCACCGACCTTGAAAGGATAATAATTAACTTTATATGGAAAAACAAAAGACCCAGGATAGCCAAAACAACCCTATACAATAAAAGAACATCAGGAGGCATCACCATTCCTGACTTTAAGCTCTACTACAGAGCTATAGTTCTGAAAACAGCCTGGTATTGGCATAAAAATAGACAGGTAGACCAATGGAATCGAATTGAAAATCCTGATATTAATCCATGCACCTATGAACACCTGATTTTCGACAAAACAGCTAAAATGATACAATGGGGCAAAGACAGCATCTTCAACAAATGGTGCTGGCACAATTGGATGAGGGTGTGTAGAAGACTGCAGATAGACCCATGTCTGTCGCCATGCACAAAACTCAAGTCCAAATGGATCAAAGACCTCAACATCAATCCAGCCACATTGAACCTCTTAGAAGAGAAAGTAGGAGGTACCCTTGAACAAATTGGTATAGGAGACCGCTTCTTGAACATAACTCCAGGGGCACAGACACTGAAAGAAACAATTAATAAATGGGACCTCTTCAAACTTAGAAGCTTCTGTAAGGCAAAGGACACAGTTGACAAGACCAAACGGCAGCCCACTGACTGGGAAAAGATTTTCACTAATCCTATATCCGACAAAGGGCTGATCTCCAAAATATACAAAGAACTCAAGAAACTAGTCAACAAAACACCAAATAACCCTATTAAAAAATGGGGTACAGAACTGAAGAAAGAATTCTCAATGGAGGAAATCAAAAAGGCTGAAAGACACTTAAGAAAATGCTCCACATCCTTAGCTATCAGGGAAATGCAAATCAAAACAACTTTGAGATACCATCTTACCCCTGCCAGAATGGCTAAAATTAGAAACACCAGTGATGACTTATGTTGGAGAGGATGTGGAGAAAGTGGAACACTCCTCCACTGCTGGTGGGAGTGCAAACTCATACAGCCACTTTGGAGATCAGTATGGCGGTTCCTCAGGAAAATGGGAATTAGTTTACCACAGGACCCGGCAATCCCCCTCTTAGGCATATACCCAAAGGATTCACATCAATGCAACAAAGACATCTGTTCAACTATGTTCATAGCAGCACTATTTGTAATAGCAAGAACCTGGAAGCAACCTAGATGCCCTTCAATTGAAGAATGGTTAATGAAGATGTGGCACATCTACACAATGGAATACTACTCTGCAGAAAAAAATAATGGTATCTTGAAATTCGCAGGCAAGTGGATGGCACTTGAAGAAACCATCCTGAATGAGGTAACCCAGTCACAAAAAGAGGAACACAGTATGTACTCACTCATATATGGATTTTAGACCTAGATCAAATGATCACCAGCCTATAATTCACATCACCAGAGGAAATAGGATACAAGTTGTATTCTAAGAGATTCATATAAAGTCCCTCACAGAACTGGGAAGGGACAAGTCCCCCAGACCTCAGGTATAGTGGGGGAGGACAGCTAATGGAGAGAGAAGTAGGAGAAAATGAGAGGGAGGAGAGGAAGGCATGTGTGACTAGGAGGATTGAGCCTGGTTAGGAATGGAAAATAGGAAAGAGAGAGAGAGACAGAGACAGAGAGAGAGAACATAAAAGAGGGAGCCAATATTGGTTTGAAGATAAAGTTGAACACAAAGAAAGGTCGAGGGAACTACAAGACTGCTCCCAACTAACAATCTCAGCTTCCGTGGAAAGGCTATCATAAATGCCCTTCCCGGAGAGTGAGATCAACAACTAACTCCTCCATGGAGTCCTCAACTAATGCCTGTTGAAAACAGGAGCAAACACCCATACATAAACACTGAGTCAAACTAGAACCCAGAAGCAGATGGAGAGGACAAGACCATGCGGGTAGAAGTACATAGAGACAGCTTACCTGAACAAGGAGGAGCTAAGGGCCACTAGACTGATAGCTGGGAAGCCAACAGCGGTCTGACTCGGACCCCCCTGAATATGGGTCTCAGCCAGAAGGTCTGAGCAGTCTAAGAGACCTCAGACAGTGGAGCCAGGATGTATCCCTGGTGCACAAAAGGATTCTTTGTAAACATATCCCCCATGGAGGGATAACTGCCTTATTCTAGAGATAGGAGAGAAGCCCTAGTCCCTACTTCACAGGACCTGTCAGATCTACATGACCCCAACTGGATGGCATTCCCCTACATATTGTATTGTGGTGGGGGGTTGGGAGGGGAGGGTGTTTAGAGTGCATGGGAGAGGGTAGAGAGGGCAAAAGGGAGGGGAAGGGAGGGAGGGAGGGCTGGGGGGAGGGAGGGAGGGAGGGAGAGGGAACTGGGATCGACATAAAATAATAATAATAAAAAAAAAAAAAAAAAAAAAAAAAAAAAAACGCTTTGACTCCAAAATTTAAGTTGAAGAACAAGTTACTGGGGAAAAGTATTTCTATTTTTGTTTCCACAGAAAATGAAAAGATGTGGATTCCTTCCAGACTAATGTGGTTTGATCACACCAGACCGCCTGAAACAGAGTACATGCTGATCCTACATTCCAAACAGCTGGACAAAACAGCCCTACAGACTACAGCTAGGATATCTGAATCTTCTTCGAATCCCCCAAGACAGCGCCCCTTACCAGCAGGAAGTAGTTTGGAAAGAACAACGCCCAAATTCCCAAATATTGTGTATAAATGTTTGTTTTCATTTAATTGGACTTTGTTATATAAAATTAAATAAAAAATACTCTATATGCAAAAAAAAAAAAAAAAAAAAAAAGATGGAAATCACAAAGAAACTTTGGATACTATAAAAAAAAAAAAAAAAAAAGAAAATATATTTTAATAAATTGCTATTTTAGCTTTATGATGCATTAATTAACTCTAATTTCAGGGAAGTGTCTGAATTCCAAAACTGTACTCTTGGTTATAAGAGGAAAGTCAGAGTGTTGAGATTGTCAGAGCAGCCCAGGATTCGGGCATTCTGTATACTGAATTGTTTTATTGTTGAGTTAACACACATTTCAAAACTTACAATCATTGCCTTTTGGCATCAGTGCTGATTTAAAGCGGTGATAGTTTCAAGGAAAAGTGAAATGAAAAGGATGCTATGTTGCATTTGTTTAAGGTTCACTCACTCTGACTTTTACATGACTCGTTAGACATTAGCCTCCCCTGTTTTGAAAGGCCTGGTACATCAGGGTTAGGGAAGCGAACGAATAGCATTAGTTTGCACTTTATCACTGCCATGCAGCTGCAGACCGGCCAGATTTTATATTCCGCAGGTAATGAGAGATGTCAAAACTATTTCAGCTCTTGTATAGCTCAGAAGTTAGAGAGAGGCTCAGGGGTTCTGATTCCAAGTTAGAAGGAATTTTATGTGCCCAACTCCATCAAATGGCCCTTACTCCCTCTTCAATAAGAATTTAGTAAGTATTGTCTCTGCATACATTAATGGCTCAAATGTTTGACTTAAAGAGGATTATAAATAATGCTAAACATCTTGAAATCCACCTATGCTGCAACCCATTCATTAACTCAGGCTTATGCGATTCCGGACATAGGCTTTCCTCTGTACTGTGCTGTTTCTCATGCCAGAATCTAAGCTCACCCGACATGCTGCAAAACCCAAACACTGGCAATTTATTTGGACAGTGAGCAAGGATTTTATCTCACTTCATTACATCTTATCATATTTTTCATTTCTCATCGCAATATGGTAGGCTCAGCTTCCTCTCTCACTGCCAGTTGATACTTGTCTGCAATAAGTCTCAGCTGCAAGCCCACTCAGAAGGGACTGAATGAGTGGGAGGGAAGTAGTTGTGAGCGATAGCTTCTGCTCACAGTCTTTCCGGCTTTGTTACCATCCCCAGGAGGTTTCCCTGATAGAACATGAACTTATGTCAGGGTAAGGGGCTTCCAATTCTTTCTGAATTAATTAGCAGAAACATTAATATTTCTAGCATCAAGATTTTCCTCTTTACAACTCAAAAGTTGACCTCAGTTATTTTTAGGTCCTTCATAATTTGAAAAAATGAATTTTCCTGTCAGTAGTGGACATTTAAATTTAGTGTATTTTTTTGTATTTTCAGAGGAATAATAATAAACATTTGAAGCTTGCTTTCAAATTTGCTTTCACTTATATATAATCACTCCAGTGTGATAGTTTAGGTACCACTTACAGTTATACAGTGTATTTCTTTTCAAGTAGATGCTTGTTTTTTCCCATGTTTTATTTTACTTTAGTTTTAGTTTGGGGAGGTAGTGTTTTGTGTAGACCAGGTTAGCCTACAATTTATCCTATAGCTAAGGATAATCTTAGAATTCTAATCTTGCCTCTACCTGGTAAATGCTGAGACTACAGCTACATACTATCATACTCAGCTTCGTGATGTTTAATTGTTCAAGCTATAGGTTACTTGTGATGTTTCTGTAAGAGGCATCTAGATGAGATTCACATTTCCATAGAATTCATGAAACAGATCATTTCCCAGACATGGCTTGACACCATCTGATCCTTTAAAGGCTTGAATAAATTAAGCAGATGAAGCATGGAAAGATTCACTCTACCTGCTATTTTAGGCTAGGCTGTTGATCTTCTGCCATGATGCTGGGCTTACGTCATTGGCATATCCACTTCAAGGGCGTTGGATGTGGACTAGATTTTTACCACCCTGTTTCCCATGTCTCCAGTTTATAGATTTCTGTATGCCCATATATATGCTTCAAATATATGTCTGTAAAGAAACATAGTCAATAAAATGGATACCATTGGTTAACATAGTTTTCAGAAAACTGGATTTCAAATTTTTGGAAACCTGATAATTCCTTATATGACACATACTCCTATATCTCTTAAAACTCTCTGTCACACTTTTTTTTCTTTTACCTTTTATTCCATTTTATTAAAACATGTGGGAAGACTCTCTACAATTTTATAGATGTTTCTAGCTCCATTTTAAGTATGACAAATTCAAGAACAAGGCAAGTTAGGTGCCTTGTTAGAACTCTGTATCATATAAAACGTATGCAAGTATACACAAAACACTGATGTAGTTTTCAGAAAACTGGATTTCAAATTTTTTGGAAACCTGATAATTCCTTATATGACACATACTCCCTATATCTCTTAAAACTCTCTGTCACACTTTTTTTTCTTTTTACCTTTTATTCCATTTTATTAAAACATGTGGAAGACTCTCTACAATTTTATAGATGTTTCTAGCTCCATTTTAAGTATGACAAATTCAAGAACAATGCAAGTTAGGTGCCTTGTTAGAACTCTGTATCATATAAAACATATGCAAGTATACACAAAACACTGATGTAGTTGAAATTTTATTTGGGTCACCAGCTCACAAGTAATGACATGGAGACTTCTAATTAATTAAGAAGTTCAGCCTATAGCTTATCATTGTCCCCAAAAAGGTCTTATAACTTAAATTAACCCATTTATATTAATCTACATTCTATCACATGGTTTAATATCTCTTCTATCTTGCATCTAATGTTTCCTCATCATGTCTTCTGATTTCTCCCTTATGCACCTAGATTCCTTTACCTGCTTCCTCTCTCTGCCCTGAAGTCCTGCCTACACCCCTCCTGTCTATCTATTGGTTGTAGACAGAAATTTCTGCTTCTCCATCTCACAGCCATTTAGTCCCAAATAAACACACAAAGGCTTATATTAATTTTAAACTGTTTGGCTCATGGCTTACGCCTGTTATTGTCTAGCTCTCTTTTAATTATCTTAATTATTAACCCATTTCAATTAATCTGTGTATCTCTATATGGTCTTGGCTTACCCATGATGCTCAGGTCTTTGCTTCCATGGCATCTCCCTAAATCCACCCACTACCTTTCTCTCTATCCCTGTTTAGATTTCTCACCTGGCTACATCCTGCCTCTCCATTGGTTGAGATAGCATTACTCATCAACCAATAAGAGAAACATATATTCACAGCACACAGAAGCGCATTCCCCATCAATTGGTTGTTCAACTTTTTATTATGACAGGTCTCCTGCAATACACCTTCACACAGTGTACAAATATCCCATAGCACATTGACATTAAAGATTAGTGGTGGTTACAGCAAAAACACTACCATAAGTATCACATAGATGGAATACTGGAATACTACTTACACCATGACTGCTATCCAAATGTCTCTCTGTATATCTTCGGTGCCAATTATCTAGTAACTCCTTCTCAACTCCGACTCATTTTTTTTTTTTTTTTCTGAGATCATTGTCTTTTTTCCACAAAGAAAATTTATTGTTCTCTTCCTAACAGTAATTATGTTCAAGGACAATGTGCTTGATAGAAAACAATAGGATTATGCAGAAGGTAGGGGCTTCCTTCCAGACACTGCATCCTGCCTTCATCCCCTTGCTTTCCTATGAGGTTTGTAAACAGAATAACTTGTTCCCATAGTCTGGGTGTGGTCATATTCAGCTATGCTCCTGCCATCTATCAACTTGTTGGTTAGTGTAATAGTGTTTATCTCCTCTGCTATAATATTTTAGGTGTACACAACTATGTGAGACTGAGATAGGGAACACAGATTATCAAAGGTGACAGAGGAGAAAAGGCAGTCAGAAAATGAGACATAAGATTAGTAAATCAGAATTTATGTAATCTGAACCCCAAGGCATCAAAGCCTAAGAAAACAGAATTAATAGAAAAAAATATTTTAACTTCAGAGATGGAATAAAATGCTTCCTCGGTTGTGACTTAATCAGCCTAAGGGTTTTATAGTTGTGATTTGTGTCTCTATTTCTTTCTCTAGGAAACTTTTTAAATATTTAAGGACCTTACAGTTTCTCCTTTAAGCAAAACTTCATGAAAGAGAAGGTGAAGGCTTGATTTTCCAATGATCACATGTTATAATTTGTGAACCACATTCCTAGGATGAAACTAACAATATTTTCTTTGGGGTGAGGGTGTTTTATAATCTTTCAGGAGTCTGAGGTCACTCACTAATGAACTATGCCCTCTGCTCTTGGTTGTCTGTGCTTCAGAGTTCTCCAGAAAGGAGGCTCATCAATACTATTTACTGTTAACATCAATTTTTTGACCATTAAGAATGAAATTATATATTTTTACATTCATACTCCATCAGTCCAGTTGGAAACATTTCTCAAACCACCTGAACCTAATTAAATATCAGGAAGATCATCAAATTTCCAGGTATCCTATGATTCTAGAATTAAAGGTTTGCAATGTTTGTTACATTTCTTAAGAAAAATGTGAAACTGTGAATGAGTTAAGAGTGAGAAAAATTCTCACAAGGTGGAGCAATTTATCATCTTGGGAAGCACTTGACAGTGGCCAGCAGCCATTTTTGTCATAATGCAGCAAGGAAGTGACTGACAGTTAGCTAGTAGATGCCAGAAATACTATAAATAATATGTATAGCATCATGTATACATCTCAAAAATTATCTGACCTAAAATATCTATGTTACAAAGTTTTATACCAATTGTCTGGGAGGATGGTTAAAGGAGACTAACAAGGTGCAAAATAGCACAAATACTGGATAAAATCAGTGAATTGATTTTTTTCCATTGGACATCCTGCCAGCTTTGTTTCTGAAGAAAAGTCTATAACTGAGCTCCTAAAGACTTTGACTTAAATCAAATGGATAGCCTCTGTCCTAACTACCAACAGGCTTGATCTAATTTAATACAGTTGCAAAATTGGAAATAAGAATTAGAAATGCCAACCAACCAGTAGTGGTACACACCTTTAGTCCCAGCACTTGAGAGACAGAGGGCAGCTTGGTCTAAAGAGCGAGTTCCAGGACATTCTCCAAAACTATAGAGAAACCCTGTCTCAAAAAAGAAAACAAGAATTATAAATGCCAACTATACAGTGGATATAACACATCTTATTCAGCAGTAGCAAGTTTTGAGCCATTGGCCAAAAGAAAGTCAATAGACTCAACTGTAGCCTTCAAAATACTTTGAGGAAGATGGCTTGAAAAGTCTGTTTCATTTGCTACTTCTAAAATGAAAAATGAAGCATAACCATTTTCCCACAGGGAGTTATTATAGAAATATATGAAAATTGAGTTATATAAATAAACTGTTTGCTTCTGAAGCTCCAAATCCAGTAAACATGTGTATTGGTTTAATGTGTTATTTCATTCCCTCTGCATGGTAGTGATTGTTTTATTGTAGTATTCAGGATGACCACTCATCACTTATAAGATGTATTTTTATAGCTATTCTATTAAAGTATTACTTTGAATATTTTATTTTATATAAGTAGATGCTCATACAAAACAATGATTGGAAATAAAAATGATGGTGACTCACATGACCTAATATTTCTATCATGCATGAACTTATTACAGGGATGGAATGCTATTGCTGTCTCAATAATTCTGGTTAGTGATGAACCTACTATTTCCTTGAATGTTCCTGAATTTCATGATTCTTAAAACTGTGCAAAAGCCTAGGTCCATCTTTGTTCGCAATATTGCTTTAATGTTATCTGGTATTCAGGAACATTTCTGACTGTACCATGTCACTAAAGCCCATGATCCAAAATGTTTCTTCCTTTTACTTTGTATTTATTTATTGCATTTTTATGTGTATGAGTGTTTTTTTCATGAATGTATATAGGTGCACTACCAGTACTCCTGATTCCCTTAAGAGATCAAAACTAAACAGACTACTTGGAAATGTGGTAATGGTGGATTGTGAACTACTATGTGTGTCCTGGAACCTTGCCAGGGTAGCAAGTGCTCTTTACCCCTGAGACATCTTTTCAGTTCCCAAAAGAGCAGAGCTAAGGTAACTGCTAAAATGAACTTTCAAGATTCATTTTTTACTGTTTTTAATTTACACGCACACACACACACACACACACACACACACACACACACACACACACACACACAAACACACACACACACCTCTATAGGTATGCAGGTGCCCCAAGATGACGAGTGTCTGAGTGTCTTTGCATATTACCCTGGAGTTGGAGCTATAGGCAATAATGAGTTACTGACTTGGGTGCTGGGCACTAAAGAGCAAGAGTCAGTCCTCTGCAAGGGCAATACTCACTTTCACCCACTGAGCCATCTCTCCAGCCCAAAGTGTTTTTATTTGCACAGGGTATGTAAGGATATTCTTTTGTTGGGGGGAGTGTTTATTTGGGCTTGCACTAAAGGAAGTCAGAACAGGAACTCAAGCAAAGAAGGACCCAGGTAGCAAGAGCTGATGCAGAGGCTGTAGAGGGATGCTTGCTTCCCCCTGGCTTGTTCAGCCCACTTTCTTATAAAACCCAGGACCAGCGGCCCAGGGATGGTACCACCCACCATGAGCTGGGCTCTTCCGCATTGATCACTAATTGAGAAAATGCCTTACAGCTAGATTTCAAGGAGGCATTTTCTCAGCTGAGGCTCCTTCCTTGCTGATGACTCTAGCTTGTGTGAAGTTGACGTGCAAAACCAGCTGGTACACAGACTCATGTTTCTCCAGTTGCGGAGATAAGGCTCACTGAAGGTCAGAACTGCATCATTGTTCTGTGGAAACGCATCAGTATGTGTGCATTTATGCATACAATGTATGCACACTGAGAACTAACTTTTTTTTTCTCATTTTATATATCGATTCCAGTTCCCTCTCCTCCCCTCCCTCTCTTCCTCCCTCCCATCACACCACCCCCCCCGGACAATTCCATTTCCCCCCCCCACTCCACAGGGAGGGTGATGCCTTCCAGGAGGGATCAACAAAATCTGTCAAGGCTTTTGTAGTAGGGACTAGGTCCCTCCAAAGATTTTCTTCAGCATCTTTTGATTTCTTATCATTTTAACTAAAAAGTAGGGGAAAAAATACACAGATGTCATTTCAAAATTTCACAGGGAACCCATACGAAGAGGTAATAAAAATGACTTATTAAATGGATGTTAAAGTGGTACAGCTGAGTCCCTAGCCATGAGCTCACACATTTACTTGTTTCCCCTGCCTTTGATTGGATAGGCAAAGTATCAGTGAAAAGGATCACACAGATACACTCAGGGTTGTACAACCTTCATGAAATGATAGCAAAAGTACTCTTTCTTCCTACAGATAATCATTTTATTTGGACATATGGATTTCTAAGCACATATTGGCCTACAGAGAACTACCTCACGTGTTTTTATGTTTGTTTATAATGTAAGAAGTCCCTTGTGTTGAGTCTCCTTAGGCAGAAAAATTCCCCATCAATGTTCATAATAATTTGGTAACACACACAATATTATATAAATGTTTCCCTGGGCAAATATCGAAATATGTTTTCATTAACTGTAATATTGAGCTTTTCTTTGAGCAAAGCATTATATACATTATATCATCTAATCTAATAAACACATAAAAACCTATCACATAGGTATTACTATCTTGCTATCATAGTTAAAGAAAAAATCAAAATATAGGAAAACACTACTTATTTACCAGTGAACAGCCAAGTGACAGATTTAGTTATAAAACTGATGATGTACCTGTCTGCTGAATCATACAGAGC
The DNA here is from genome assembly GCF_943737965.1 of Phodopus roborovskii. NCBI lineage: Eukaryota > Metazoa > Chordata > Mammalia > Rodentia > Cricetidae > Phodopus > Phodopus roborovskii. Next base: position 63,362 of record NW_026125101.1, read on the forward strand.
TGGTGCTGTCAACTGCCTCTCAAGCAAGAAGTATGGGCAAAAATATCAACACAAAAATACAGTATGAATAATATCTGAGATCCAGTTAATTTGATATAGCAATAAAACCACTATATCTATTAACTATCAGAATCAAAGTATCTGTAATAATTGTTATGTGAAATTCTTCAAGAAAGAATAGTAATATATTGATACAAAGTTAATTCCTTGTCATAATCATGAATTCCAGCTATTGAATTCTAGAGCAACTTTAATCTACACAAGTTATCTCTAGAGCAGATAATGCACCAGGTAGGATGTGAACCCCAGGTAGAGTGTAAACCCATGGTTGACAAGTACTATGTATTCATCAAATACATACCAAAGATAAAGTTTAATTTCTAAATTAAGCATGAAATTAGCATTATAACTAATAAGACAGATCAATTATAACAGTATGTAGAAGGAAATCCTGGTGAATATATTCCTTCTATCAACATATGTCATTTCACTATGGTTCCTGTCCTTGGAATGTTGTGAGATGACTTGATGTCTATATCAGGAGTTGAAATTCAATGAATTATACAGACATTGAGAAAAGTTATAGGCTACATAAAGGCTGAATTAACAAAAACATGGGAATGCTGGAGCAGACAATTTGAAAAACTGGAATGACCATTGAGTTACTAATAGATGAGTAGCTTAGACAAGGTGAGTAATATGAATTTCCTGAGAGGACCACGGGTTATGGAATTCAAGGTTACATCATATTACTTAAAGAACTGTGCAATTTAAGGCTTACAAAATTAATATTTAAGGAATTTATATTCAGAATTTTTACTGTAGTTTTTTTAATTTTACATATCGATCTCAGTTCCTTCTCCCTCCCTCCCCTCTCTCCCTATCTCCCACACTCGAATGCCCCCCCACCATCCCTTCCCCACTCTCCCCCCATTCCACATGTAGGGTGATGCTTCCCAGAGATATCCATTTAAATCTGTCAAGTCATTGGGGAGTAAGGATTAGGCCTTCTCTCCTGCCTCTAGGTTAAGGGGAGTATCCTTCCATGGCAGATGTGCCCCCAAAGTCCTTTTGTGCATCAGGGATACATCCTGGTTCTACTATCCAAGGTCCCTTAGCTTACCCAGGCTCTTCTAACTGAGACCCATGTGCAGGGGGTCTGAGTCAGTCCTGTGCTGGATTCCCAGCTATCAGTAAGGAGCCCATCAGCTCCTCCTTGTTCAGGTCAGCTGTCTCTTTGTGTTTCTTTTGCCTGATCAGGTCCTCCCTCTCTGCATATGGATTCCCAGTTTGGCTCAGTGTTTACTTGTGTATGTCTAGTTCTATTTCCATCAGCTACTAGACAAGGGCTCTATGATGGTGGATATCAGGGAAGGGCATTCATGGTAGCCTTTCCACTATTGCTCAAATTGTTACTTGGGGTCAGTCTTGTAGGCATTTCTCTAGATTCAGTTTTCTCTTCAAATCTATAGTGGCTCACTCTTTTATAGTGGCTTATAGTGGCTCTCTCTCTCTCTCTCTCTCTCTCTTTCTCTCTCTCTTCTCTCATCTATTCCTTCCCTGACTCAATCTTCCTACTCCCACGTGCTTAACTCTCCTCCTGTTCATTTTGTCCTAGCTCCCCCTCCAATCACTGCCCCCTCACTCCCCAATATGCTCAGGATATCTTGTCTCTTTTCCCTTCTGTGAGGGGGACATTACATGAATCTCTTAGAACTCCTCCTTGTATCCTAGTTTCTCTATAGTGTGATTTATAACCGGGTGGTCCTTTGCACTATGATTAATATCCATATATTAATGAGTACACGCCATGTTCCTCTTTTTGTGACTGGGTTACTTCATTCAAGATGGTTTCTTCAAGTTCCATCCACCATTATCTCGTGAATTTCAAGATTCCACTTATTTTTTTTTTCTTCAGCATAGTATTCCATTGTGTACATGTGCCACATCTTCTTTATCCATTCTTCAGTTGAGGAGTATCTAGGTTGTTTCCAGGTTCTTGCTATTAAAAATAATGCTGCTACAAACATAGTTGAACACATATCTTGGTTACATGCATGTAGATCATTTGTATATATGCCTAAGAGGGAATTGAGAAGGGTCTCTGGAATAGACTGATTTCCATTTCATGAAAGACCATACTAATCTCCAAACTGGCAGTAAAGCTTGCAGGAGCTACAGCAGTGGAAGGTTATCCCACCCTATCCACATCCTCTCTAACTTAAGTTGCCATTGGTGTTTCTAATTTTAACCATTCTGGCAGGAGTAAGATAATATCTCAGAGTTGTTTTTGATTTGTATTTCCCTGTTAGCTAAGGATGTTAAGCACTTTTCTTATGTATCTTTCAGATTTTTGATTTCCTCCATTGAGAATTCTCTATTGACTTCTGTACCACATTATTTAATAGAGGTTTTGGTGACTATTCTCTTGAGTTCTTTCTATATTTTGGAAATCAGCCTCTGTCAGATGTTGGATTGGTAAAGATCTTTTCCCAGTCTGTGGGCTGCCATTTGGTCTTTTCAACTGTGTCCTTTGCCTTACAGAAGTTTCTCAGTTTGAAGAGGTCCCATTTATTAATTGTTGACCTCAGTGTCTGTGCTACTGGGAGTTATATTCAGGGAAGCAGTCTCCTGTACCAATTTGTTCAAGGGTACCTCCCACTTACTCTTCTAAGATGTTCAGTGTAGCTGGATTTATGTTGAGGTCTTTGATCCATTTAGACTTGAGTTTTGTGCATGGCAATAGACATGGGTCTATCTGCAGTCTTCTAGACACTATCATTCATTTGTACCCGCACCATTTGTTGAAGATACTCATTGTATACTTTTAGCTTTTTTGTCAAAAATCAGATGCTCATAGATGTGCAGGTTAATGTCAGGACTTTCAATTTGATTCCATTGTCTAAAGCTTTGTTAGCATCTATGAATATGATTATGTGGTATTTCTTTTCAGCTTGTTTACTATGATGGACCACATTGATAGATTTTCATATATTGAACCACCCCCTACAACCCCGGGATGGAAGTCTACTTGGTCATGGTGGAGGATTTCCTCTTGATGTTTTCTCGGATTCGGTTTTGCTAGTATTTTATTAAGTATTTTCATCAATGTTCATGACGGATATTTGTCTGTAGTTTTCTTTCTTAGTTGTGAGTTTGTGTTCATTGGGTACCAAGGTGATTGTGGCCTCATAAAAAGAGTTTGGTAATGCAACTTCTGTTTCTCTTGTATGGAGCAATTTGACAAGTATTGGTATTAGCTCTTCTTTGAGTGTCTGGCAGAATTCTGCACTGAATCCATCAGGCCTTGGGCTTTTTTGTTGACAGGCTTTTGATGGTTGCTTCTATTTCGTTAGGTGTTATAGGTCTGTTTAAGTTGCTTATCTGCTCATGATTTAATTTTGTAAGTAATAGATGGCTAGAAATTTGTCCATTTCCCTTTGAATTTTCCAAATTTTGTGGCATACAGGTTTTCAAAATATGACCGGAATATTATCTTAATTTCCTCAGTGTCCATTGTTATGTCCCCCTTTTCATTTATGATTTTCTTAATTTGCAAGTTCTCTCTCTGCTTTTTGGTTTGTTTGGATAACTAACTCTTCGTTTCACTGATTCTTTTATATTGTTTCCTGGTTTCTACTTTACTGATTTCAGCCTTCAAATTGACTAATTCCTGGTGTCCTTCTCCTCTGGGGTGAGCTTTACTTCTTTTTGTTCTAAGGCTTTCAGTTGTGCTGTTAATTCTCTAATGTGACTATCTCTGTTTTCTTCATATGGGCACTTAGTGCAATGAAATTCCCACTACAGCACTTTTTCCAAGTTGTTCCACAAGTTTTGGGTATGTTGTGCCCTCATCATTGACTTTTAAGAAGTTGTTAATTTCTTTCTTTTTTTTCTTATTTGACCTAGGTATGGTGCAATTGCACATTGTTCAATTGCCATGAGATTGTAGGGTATCTGCAATTTCTGTTGTTGACTTCCAACTTTAAAGCCTGGTGGCCTGACAAGATACAGGAACTATTCCAATTTTTGATCTCTGTTGAGGTTTGTTATGTTGCCTAGTATATAGTCATTTTAGAGATGATTCGATGTGGGAGCAGAGAAGAAGGTATATTCTTTTGTGTTTGGATGGAATGTTCTGTAGATGTCTGTTAAACCTAGTGGAGACAAAACTTCAGATAGTTCTTTTGTTAAGTTTCTGACTGGTGGTCCTGTCTAGTGGTGAGAGTGGAATGTTGAGGTCTCCTACTTATGAGTTTGTGAGGTTTAATGTGATCTTTGAGATTTAGTAGCATTTCTTTTGTGAATGTGGTTACCTTTTGTATTTGGGGGCATAGATGTTCAGAGTTGAGACTTTGTGCTGATAGATTTCTCCTGGGTAGACTACAAATGACAGTCTCATCTTTTTTGATTGATTTTGATTTGAAGTCTAACTTGTTAGATATTAGGATAGCCACACCTGCTTGCTTCTTGGGTCCATTTGATTGGAAGATCTTTTCCCGACACTTTCCCTTGAGGAAATGTCTGTCTTTGAAGCTTAGATGTGTTTCTTGTATGCAGAAGAAGGATGGATTCTGTCTTTGTATCCATTCTGTTAGCCCATGTCTTTTTATAGGCATGTTACGACCATTAATGCTGAGGGAAAGTAACGACCATTGATTTTTAATGCTTGTTTGTTTTAGATTTGTTGTTGGCTGTGGTATTGTGAATATATTTTCCCTGGCAGTGATATTATAAATATATTTGCCCTGCTTTACCCTTGAATTCTGGTGAAGTGGGATTATCTATCGCCTATATCTTTGTGAGCATAGTTGACTTCCTTGGGATGTTGTTTTCCTTTCAGAACTTTCTGTAGGGCTGGATTATAGATATGTATTGTGAAAATCTGGCTTTGTCTTTAAATATCTTGTTTTCTCTATCTACAGTGAGTGAGAGTTTTGCTCGGTATAGTAGCATGGGCTGGCATCCGTGGACTATTAGTACTTGTAGAACATCTCTCCAGAACCATCTGGCCTTGGGAATTTCCATGGAGAAACCACATGTAATTTTGATAAGTCTGCCTTTCTGTTACCTGGCCTTTTTCCTTCTTTGCTCTTAATATCTCTCTTTATTCTGTATGTTAGATGTTTTGTTTATTATGTGTTGAGGGGTCTTTTTTTTCCTTTGGTCTAGTCCATTTGGTGTTCAGTATAAGCTTTTTGTACTTAAATGGGCATTGTCCTTCTTCAGATTGGGAAAGTTTTCTTCAATGATTTTGTTGGATATGTTATTTGCACCTTTGAAATGGGCTTCTTTGCCTTTCTTCTATGCCTATTATTCTTATCTTGGCCTTTTCATGGTGTCCTACATTTCCTGAATGTTTTGTGTTAAGGATTTGTTGGATTTACGATTTATTTTCTTTTGTCAATGAATCTATTTCCACTAGTTTATCTTCAGTGCCTGAGATTCACTCTTTCATCACTTATTTTGGTTATGCTTGTATGTAGTTCCAGATAGTTTACCCAGTTTTTCTATTTCCATCATTCCTTCAGCTTGTGTTTTCTTTATTATCCCTGTGTCAGCTTTCACATCTTGAACTGTTTCCTTTGTCTGTTCAATTGGTTTTTCCTGGCTTTCCTTACTCCTTAAGAGATTTGTTCATTTCTTCCAATTTTTTGTTTTTTCTTCCATTTTTCATATTGTCTTTGATGGCCTCTATTTTTATTTTATTTTAGTTATTTTACATGTCAAGCACAGTGTCCTCTCCCTCCTCACTCTCTTACCTTTTTCTCTCCTCACAAGCACCCTAACCACCCTCCCATTCCATCCCCCCACAATATTCCACATGTAGGGCAATGCCAACCAGGTGGGGTCATATACATCTGTCTAGTCATTTGAAGTGGGGACTAGAATTCCCTCCCTGTCTCTAAGTTAAGGAGTATCCCTCCATGGGGAATGTGTACCCAAGGTCTTTTTTACTGTACCAGGAATACATCATGCTTCCACTATCTGAGGTCAGTTGGAATGCTCAGTCCTTCTAGATGAGACCCTGGTTCAGGGTGTATGAGTCTGTCCCATGTTGGATTCCCAACCATCGCTCTGGAGGCCCGTTAGCTCCTCCTTGTTCAGATTAGCTGTCTCTATGTGTTTCTGCAACCTGGTCTTGTCCTCTTCCTCTGCATCTGGATCTTCTAGTTTGACTCAGTGTTTAGTTATGGGTGCTTGCTTCTCTTTCCAATAGGTACTAGATGAGGGCTACATGATGGTTGATAAGTTAGTTCATCCACCATCAGGGAAAGGCATTTATGGTAGCCTTTCCATGGTTGCTCAAATTGTTATTTAGCTTCAGTCTTGTAGGGTCCCTAGACCTTTCTTTAGGTTCAGTTTTCTCTTCAAACCAATAATTGCTCCCTCTTTTAAGCTCCCTCTCTCTCTCTCTCTCTCTCTCTCTCTCTCTCTCTCTCTCTCGTCCTATCTTCTATTCCTACCCTTGGCTCAATCTCCCTAATGCTTTCCTCTCTCCCTTCTCTTTCTCCTACTTTCTTCATTCACTGCCCCCTCCATTTCCCATGTGCTCTGGGGGGACTTGTCCCTTCCTGCTTCCGTAAAGGACTTTATATGACCCTCTTAGAATACACCTCACTATCCTAGTTCCTCTGGTGGTGTGAATTATAGGCTGGTGATCCTTTACTCTAGGTCTAAAATACATATATGATGTTCCTCTTTTTGTGACTTGGTTACCACATTCAGGATGGTTTCTTCTAGTGTCATCCACTAGAATTTCAACATTCTATTATTTTTTTCTGCAGGGTAGTATTCCATTGTGTAGATGTGCCACATCTTCTTTATCCATTCTTCAGTTGAAGGGCATCTAGGTTGCTTCCATGTTCTTGCTATTACAAATAATGCTGCTATGCACATAGGTGAGCACATATCTTTGTTCCATGCATGTGGATCATTTGGGTATATGCAATCCCCCTCTATCATTTTTATGAAGTAGTTTTTAAAGTCGTCTCTTCTGATTCATCTGCTCTGGGGTTTTCTGGTGCAGTTGGTATAGAGTCCCTAGAGTCTGGTTGGCCCATGCTTGTCTTTCATTGTTAGTGTTATCTTGTAGTCTTCCCATCACTTTTTCCAGTGGGTGCTGGTGGTGGCTTGCTCTCTATGCTACTCCACAGGGGGCTTAAGTGGGTCAGAAGTGCATGTCTTAGCTCTGAGTAGTCCCAGCTCTCTCAGGAGATGTCTTCAGGCAAGGGCCCAGCCATGGGGTCAAAGATGAGGCTCTGGTTGAGGACTGGTGGTGGGGTCAGAGATCAGGAGGTGGGAACTCAGGGTGGTTCCAGTGGATAGGCAATTCTAGTGTACTCAGAGAAGCCCAGGAAGTTCCCATCAACTGTAGTTTTCACTTTTCGAAAAAGAAATCCCACCCACAAACAAAGAAACAAACAAAACAAGGGCTACATTTCAATTGTATGGTACTTCCAAAAAAAATAAATATGGAGAAAACTAAATGTGAACCTCAAAATAAATCACAGATATATGGCTATCTGTGGATATTTTTAAAGATATATTTTATGTCTATGTGTTTATGGCATGCATGCATACCAGTATACCACTTGCATTCAGTATCCAAGTAGGCTAGAGAAGTTGTTGGATCCCATAGAGCTGAAGTCACAGACAGCTGGGAGCCGGAAATCAAGAACAGGTCCTCAGCAAGAATAGCCAGAGCTTTTAATGTGGAGCCCTCTCTAGCCTGTACTATCTGAGGTCTATAAATGGAGTCAAATGCATACAATGGATATGGCAGTCCTTTAAAAACATATTTCCAAGAAAACTTGGTAACCATGTGCAGAAGTATTGCTGTTAAATAAGGATCAGGATAAACAAATAGGCCGAATAGATGTTTATTCAGGGAGAAATAACTTAAAACCTAGACAGAAGAACACCAGCAAGTTCTACCTGATGCTTTACTGTCCAAGTCATGTCAGCAAGAGAGCTTTTCCCTGCCCTTCCTCCAACCTCCTTCCACAGGTCACTTCAGCCCATGGCTCCACCCCCCAATGGGCGTGGTCAGTGCCACAGAAGGACTATCTCACTACAATTCCCATTTAGTCTAAAGAAAAGATTTAGGCTTAATACAAAACTATATACAAAATAGGAATAACAAGTGTGCTCTAAGAAAAGGAAAATGAGCTACATATCTAGTCCTAGGGTAAAGGCATAACGAAGTTTACAATAGAGTTGTCCTAAGCTGGAAAACATAAGTCTAGTACCTAATATTTCTAACTAAGAAGAGAATAATAGTTGTGATAGTTTAATCTTCAACCTCATCAAGACCTGAGAAGGAAAATAACCATACTAGAGTACAAGAGGAAGTGCGGATGGACAACTTCCAAAAGGTGCAGCAAGGACAGAAACAGCAAGCCACCTGGATAGTCACCCTAGGTCTCACAGCAACGTTGTTACACCTAGTTTTGGCTAAGGCCAAGAGAACTGACAGACCACAACAACAGCAGGGAGGTAGAATGGCTGTCTTACCCTGACTTGGCAAGGTCCAGCAGTCTTCTATATTTGTCTCCTGCAAGCACATAGGACCGCATGTCCAAATCAGTGGTCAAGGTGGGGGCAATACCCTGCCCAACAGGCCATTAGCTGAGGCGAGAATGAACCCCAGCAGGAGCAACAACAGTGTCCAATATATTTTCGGGGAAAGTGCACGGTGCTTTCAGGAGCAACAGTGTCTCATGTCAATGGAGTACTCATATTGAAACATTTAAATGCCATGTTCTGCATGTCTATGAAGGACTCTCTCACCACACAGAAGTAAGACTCAGATGCCTGAAGGGTCAACAATCTTAATAAGAAGCATGGGCCTTGTAAGTAGAAGGAAAAATATATAAAGGTATAGGCATAGATAAGGCTGCTCTGAAAAGAACTCTAGTAGTTTAGGAAACAAGAGTCAGCAGAGTAATCAGCCACCTTTCAGAATGGAAGAAAAATATTTCCATGATACATCTAACAGGGCACTGATAAAAAGACAGTATAAGGGGATTCAACAAACTAAGTTTACAGTTTTAAAAAAAAAAAAAAAAAAACAAAAAACAGATCACTAAATTAACTAAATTAACTGGGTAGAGATTTTCCAAAGGAGAAATATGAATGGCCAATATGTATGTATGTATGTATGTATGTAGATATAGATATAGATATAGATATAGATAATATAAATTATATAGATATAAATATAAATGAAAAACTTCTCCAACCTCCTTAGGGCTATAGAGGAAACAGAAATCAACTACTCTGAGATTCTGTCCTACCCTGATCAAAACTGGTATCATCAGAAAAAGAAATGATACCACATCTTCAAGATACATAAAGGACTAACAAAACTAGAGATCAAAATACCAAATAATCTCTCTGCCCTAGGTGCTCACATGCACTCAGGGAGGGGAAGGTAGGGAGGGGAGGGAGGGGAGAGAGAGGGAACTGGGATCAATATGTAAAATAATAAATTAAATTTAAAAAAAATGCTCTGACTCCAAAATTTAAGTTCAAGGACAAGTTCTGGGGAAAAGGATTTCTATTTTTGTTTCCACAGAAAATGAAAAGATGTAGATTCTTCCAGACTATGTGGTTTGATCAAGCCAGACCCTCTGAACAGAGTACCAGGTGATCCTACATTCAAAACAGCTGGACAAAGCAGCCTTGCAGACTACAGCCAGGATTTCTGTGTCTTCTTAGGATCCCCATGACAGTGCCCCTACCAGCAGAAAGTAGTTTGGAAAGAACGACGCCAAAACTCTCAAATATTGTTTATAAATGTTTGTTTTCTTACTCTAAATGGACTTGGTTATATAAAATTAAAAGAAAATACCAAATAATCCAATTGAAAAATGCGTAAGATCTAAACAGAGAATTTTCAACAGGCGGGGAGGGAGGGAAAGATGAAGGGAGGGAGGGAGGAAGGGACAGAGAGGGAAATGGAATCAGTATGTAAAATAAGAAAAATAAATAAATAAATAAAAAGTGAAAGAAAACTTTTCCCTTCAAATTTATGAATTTAAATTTTCAATCAAACAAAATTCCCCTATATATAAAGATTTTAAAACAGAAAAAAATAGGGTCATTTGAAATAACTGCAAGGAAAATATTTGATAAAATATTTCTATGTCATGAAAAAATCATATGGATCTAATAAAAATGGTGACAAAGTGTGTAGTTGTTACCCTATATTTATCTACTGCCATTATCCCACTCCAGATGCAAAGCATGGCATCATGTGTAAAGAAACACTGATATAGAGGACTGTACTGTCCCAGGTTGCAGGAGTGAAAAGATGGTCTGTCCTCATGTGAAGTGTGCAAATGAGCAAAGATGAATTATCCACAAGGAAAGGAATTCTCTCTCTAATCCTAACAAAAATGCTGCAGGAAGCTCTAGGTCATTTGGGAGGCACATCATAAAGACAGAACATGACTAGGAAAAATATCACAGAACCCTTTGTTACAAAGAGAACTGAATCCAAGGTTAACACACCAACTCAGGAGCGCAGTGTCCAAGCAGAGGACAAGCTTGTTGTATGAAACTGAAGGGAGACTGCCAAACTACTGGTTGTGGATTGGTCATCTTGTGCATCAAGGAGATAGTGGCGATCTGCCAACAGGAAGTATAAACAAACCAAACCAATTTGTCAGGATTAGCCTTAACTTAACTGAAATCTTAACTTCTTTGTGTTTTTTTTTCTCCGTGGTTCTGAACCTTTAATAAGCCTATTCTCTTGCAAAGACAGCTTCTGATGGAACATTGCTGCACATTTTTATTAAGAGTCTTATATGACACACATTCTCAGAATGTAGTGAAGGAGAGAACTGCACACTGTCAACACTGAGACCATAGAATACCTAAGTTGCAGATGAAAGAGAAACTACTTCCCAGTTTACGCCTATTCCATCTGGCTCCTCCTCCTTAAATGTGAGTAATAACCCATTTGATATTTATGCTGGCCCATAAGTCTCTTATTTTCCCTCATTTATAATTGTGTTTTGCAACTTCTATTTGATTTTCCATATATTTAATATACTTTTACTTAATATTATTGACTAGAATCAACTAACATTAGGGAATTAAGTGCCATTGAAATTATGAAGTATGTTCATGTACACATGTGTGGGCACATGCATGTATGTGTGCAATTGTATGTATATGTACATGTGTCTGTGTGCACATATACGTATGAGTCTGTGGATGTACATGTTTGTATGTTAATGTGTATTTGTTTTGTATATGTTTGTGTGTGTACATGTGTATGTGTGGAAATGTGTGTGTAATCACATATGTGTGCATAAATGCAGCGGTGTGTATGTACATTTATGTATGTGCAGGTGTATTCATGTGTGTATGTGCTTATTTTATATGTATGTGTGTTCCTGTGAAGATACAGCTCCATGTATAAGTGTGTGTACATATAGTCTTAGGTGTATGAAGACCTGAGGTCAACCCAGTTATTTATTGTTCTTCTCACAGTGATAACCATACTGTTTTTATTTGTGATGGGTTCATTCTTTGGCCTAAAACTCAGATCTGTTTGTCTTTGCCTTGCCAGTGCTGCAAGGCATGACTATGCATGACTATGACCACAATATCCAGAATTTTTTCATGAATTTGAAGATTAAATTTAGGACTTCATGATTACATGACCAGCACTTTAATGAGTATGCCATAGGTGTTAAATTTATGTGCATTTTTTCTTAGTATGGTATGTTTGGTACATGGTGGATTTGTACTTTCAAAATTGCCTTGCAATGGAAACAAAACAAAATGAAACAACAAGAATAACAAAAATAAATAAACACACACACATACACACACTGGTGGTTCCTGTGAGGGAGAGAAGTGTCCTAATCATCAGTAGAGTTATTGTGGCATTAAAACACATTAAGTTTTTGAATTTAATGCTGAGGTGGAAATATATCACTTAAAGGATACTATTCATTGAAGTGTTTTACTTATACGGCACACAATCTCAGTGTACTCACATCTGTCTATACCTACAGGTGTACTCATTTTAATTGAGCTGTAATCCATTGTTCTCTGGATAAGAACAAACTGGTTCAGAGAATTTCACTTGCACATACTTATTGTTTCCCTCCAATTATTTTTGACATTCCTATTTGAATCACTATCTTGGCAGTCATGGACAACTGCATAAGTAAATGATTGAACAAATAGTTACCATACCTCATTACTCATACACATAAATTAGAACAGAAAAACAAAGTAAAAGCATTTAATTCATTTTAGTTCGTTGTATGCTTATGTAGTAAATATGTGATCATAAGCAGTTATTGGAGACACAAGTCTAAGTGAGTAGGATTATTCTCTATACTCTTAGAGTTTTATGAACATCCCAAGAATAATATCTAGAACACATAAGTAGATGATCTCTCGTGAATTATTAAAATAAGGAAACAATTTTCTGAGAACTTCCCCTTTTCCTTTTACTTGGTATCTTGTTTTATTCCCAGTGTAATAAAGTGAACATTTAGAAACAAAAGATTAGAGATGGGGAAATAGCATTGTGTTTCCAGATATAATCATTTATACAAAAACCTACAGCACTCTGAAAGTTATTAGAAATAAAGAAGCTTGTAGAGATAATGGCTCCTATGCAAAGAAAAATCATGTCTGTTTACTGCTTCAACAAGCAACCTGGATACATGGTTAAAGATATGATTTTTAAATACTCTTTTCAGTAATATGAGTAAACAACTCTCATGAATTTTAATTAATAAAGGAGAGCAAGCCCTTCATTGTGGAAAATATTAATATGTAAGTATCAGCATCAAAGAAAGCCTTATGTAAATGGAGATGTACACCTTGTCGATTGTGTTGATTTAGAGATTGCAAACTACTTCTGTAAGAACCTGGTAATAATTATTAAAGAAAAGTAGCAATGTTAATATATGGGAAATTCAGTACACTGCTCTGACCCTAAGGGGTCAAGGATGACAGGGGTACATTCACTAAAAGAGAAAGAGACCCGGGCCAGAAACCCCACCAAAAAAAGAGCCAGAAGGAACATTTACTCTTAAAACTGAGGAAACCACCTCAGGAAGAAATATGTGAGGCAGTAATGTAATAGACATGGGGAGGTATAAAGAAAGAAAGCTCCATCCAGTTAATATTTTCCTATTTTTCTTATCTTCTTTTAGTAAATGAGCAAGCTAGTAGACAATATCCCCACAAGTTCTGCTAAGCTCCTACTACGAGAATACCTTTTTTGGCTTCCTTCAGTGATGGATGATAAATTTAAAGATAAAATAAACACTTCCTGCAAAAGCAGAAGGAGTTGGTGGTGGTGATGGGGGTAGTTGAACATAGATGATATGAACGTCTAAATAGAAATAATGTAGCTGGAAAGGCTTTGGTAGCAATGGTGGTTGTGGGAAATGAGGGGCTGGGTAGGAAGAATTAACCAATATGAAGGGAATATGAAAAAGCTATATGGAAGCTTAATGCTCTGAAATTCATTAAGAAATATAATTAGGAAAAACAATTAAAAGGGTAATTATCCAGCATGCTTCAGTAATTTTGCTCTCAAGAACCATGTCTATTAAAAATATCAGAGAGAAAATAGATGTCCACAAAACAATATAGTGTTTTTCCACTGCTCTTAGTTGCCCACCCCAATTAGACAGTAGACACCTTTGGTGGTAGATACCTGTGCTAACTACTTTATCAGCTTGACATTGTTAGAGTCATTATGGAAGAAGGAAACATTAAATGCAAAAATCCTCCAAGAAGCTGTCCTGTGGGGAAGCTTCCTGTGATGTGATGCCTTTTCTTCATTGAAGACTGAGGATGTTGAAGTGGCCCACCTAAATGTTAGTGATGCACTCACTAGGATGATGGTTGTAGGTGCTAAAAGAAAGCAAGATAGGCAAGTCACGGGGAGCAAGCTCTTTCTTCACTGGCTTTGTAGTTCCTGACACCAGGCTCCTACACTGATTGATTTCCTTCCATAACTTTCCTTAGTGATGGACTATTCCTTAATGTGTAAAGTTACCTCTTTCTTCTCCACGTTGCTTTTGTCCATGCTATTTCATCATCGTAACAGAAATCCTAACTAAAACAATACTGCAATCTTGTTTCTTGTTGTTTTTGTGTGTGTATTTTACTTCCTATCTCTGCATATATATTTATATACAAGTTGGAACTAAGCTGTAAAATGTCTTCCAGCTTGCCAGCTTTGATAATCCCTGAAGCGATCCAGGATGCTGGGGAAAAGTGACATCAATGTACTTGTCAAGTTATGAAACATAAATATGATAATACCAACATATCACACAAGATGTACTTTCCAGCACAAAGGTAGTACAGTCTATCACTATGAATTTCCTCGAGGCCCACCCACAGGATGGAATCCATGCCTGGTAATATAAGCCCAACTAAAACCCCCTTGTTGGGGAGGTCATATTGAGTAAAGGGTGTTTGGGTGGGATTTACCAACGTTGTTTGTCTAAACTTACACAGCACCAAATTGCCTCAAAATATATTTATGCCCATAGATAAATGTTAAGTTGCATTCGAGAAGTCACAAAGTCACTCTTTGCAATGAATGGCAAAGTATTCTGATACTCATGAATGTTCAGGGTACTAAGAAAAAGAGATGCTAAAATGCTTAGTTATAAATGGGACATATATACCACCCCTCCAAGACAGGGAATATCACACAAGGTGATGTGGAGAAAATTCTAAGAGCTGGAAGTGCCAGGAAAAGGGTATGGCTGTAGTCACTGTAATCATATTGTCACCATAATTCTGACAATGAATGAAAACACTGTGCAGCCATCAGTTAAGCATGGACTGCTTGGAAAAGGTCTCATACTGCTCTACCATTCCCTGTTGAACTATTAGCTCAATAGTGGATCCAAGGGCAGAGGGAATCATTGTCGACAGGCCTTTCCACACTGGGCTCCAGTGTACACTTCCAAAATCATTGCTCTGCTTAAATCATGAAAACAGCACAAAACAAAAGATTTGAATGTACAAAAAGGAAACTTAATCATGAGATGTTTTGATAGGGGTAAGAGGGAGATAAGAGATTGAGAGAGCACTGTGAATGCATTATATGCACAGAGGACACTCTCAAATACAAATACATTTAATTATAAAATAAATGAAGAATATTTGAAGACAGCCAAGCAGCCCCTGACCGCCACACACACACACACACACACACACACACACACACACACACACAAAATTTACACGAGTAGATATGCACAAAAGAATATAAACTAATATTCAAATACACTAATTTAGTTAAAGTATCAAAATATAAATCATGAATCATATAGAATAAATAATGAATATATTTTCAACAA
The DNA here is from genome assembly GCF_943737965.1 of Phodopus roborovskii. Lineage (NCBI taxonomy): Eukaryota > Metazoa > Chordata > Mammalia > Rodentia > Cricetidae > Phodopus > Phodopus roborovskii. The sequence continues at coordinate 78,730 of NW_026125101.1, forward strand.
CTGGTCTCATCATTAATTTGTATTATAGCACTACAATTTACGAGCAAGAGAAAGGTAGGAGGAAAGGAAAAGATAAAAGGGGAGAGAAGAGAGGGAAGGGGATGACAAGGGGGAAGGAAGGGAAAGAGTGGTGGGGAAGGGAAGGGTAGTGAGGGAAAGTAAAGAAAGTTGGGACCATATATTTATATTCAATATATTCTATAGATTTTAAAAGTATTATTATGTTCTAAATATGTTCCAACTTTAGGTCTCCACACTGAGATATATTTTTCACTTGCAGGGTTCCCTCGCTTTACAGAAGCAATGAAAACATGCATGTATGTATACAGATGTGGGTCACACAGTTTTATATGCTGATTAGAAACCAACCAGAAATATCACTGAATAACATCACTCCTTAAGACACACTTACATTTTAAAAGACGCTTTCACCTGAATATTTGTCTCATGATATACTGTGAATAGAGAGAAAAATTTGGAAGACATTGCTAGGGAAGCACTGATCTGAGACAGTTATCTTAATGTCTATCCATTCCCAGATTTTCTATTATCTGTTATTTTTGAGATCTTCCTCTTATCGTTCAATCTTCTCCTAGGTTACTTCTACAAATGTCAAGATGTAGAAACTGGGAGGGTGGGGGCTGAGACTCAATTCAATACTATCCTGTATCGGAGAAACAGGCAACTGTTTCAAGGGAAGCAGGCAAAACTGTACTGAGCTGCTCTGTGAGCAAATGCTCCCTCCATTCCTCTCTCTCACTTATTCCCTGAACTTTGTCCCCTAGTGACACAAGTTGATGTTACTATTCTTTCCTTTTGCTAAACTGATTTTCTCGAGTATATGTAACTTGTTAACTTTGTAAATGCATAGCCAATGTTAATTAAACAGGAATTTTCATGACATTTAATTATGATATCAAGTAAATGCATACTGTCTCAATTAAAGATTATTCTTTAAAAATTGATTTAGTAGCAACCATATAGTTCTCTAAAGATTATTAATTATCTTTAAATTAATATGATCTGTATAAAAAATGCATGTTCTCGCAACAATTATCTAGTGATCAAACCTGTCTCCATCCCCAAACACCCACATATTCATCAAATAACCCACTTTGAGAAAGGTTGTGTGTTAATTAAGGAATTAGAGTTCACACAAAACATAATACATCATGAACATATGTTTCAATTTCTCCTCTTCTCCTCTTCACCACACTAATGCAATAACAAGAAGCAGTTGCATAAAGGCTGAATCTAATAAAACAGAGGCACATTCTACCTATAAAACCATGTATTTGTAATTTTGTGCTATGTATTCAGGCTGCCCTTTATTTAAATGTTTGTTCATTTTCTTGACCCCTTGACTTCCCCTTTCCACAGCTGGACAGGGGCCAGCCACTGAGGTTGGACGATTGCTGTTCAGAAATCTTGTAGTGGATGAAAAGCACTTGACCCACATTTTATTTTCAGCTTTTCCTTCTGGTAACCTGAAAGGAAAAATATATGTATCGGAGTTCACAGTGAGAGCAATCATCTCTCCTGTTCAGCCTACACCTTCCCTCAGAGTTCTGCACCAACATTCATAGTATCTGAGGACACTAATCGTCAAACCCAAAATTATTGATCCCAGAGAAACCGTATGAATGATTTCCTCTTTTGTTCCTGCTTGTGGATAGTTTCAAATAGAAAAACTTAGCACCAATTAGCCAAACCTATGAATAAGTCTGGAGGTCATAATTCCTAATCAAGCACAAGGAATCATTGAATTTATTTGTTATTATGAGCATTAAACCTGATATGAGAACACCTCCATCAAGGCATAGTGAACATAACTACACTGAACTAAAGAGAAATTTGTAGTGATCGTGTCTTGGATCCAACCCTTCACAATCCTCATGTATTCCAACACTCTTGTTTGCTAGTTTGAGAATTAAGAAGACCAGATCTCAGGAACAACATAGGATGTAACAGGGATTTGTTTGATTGAGTACTAATATGAACCCTGTATGCAGAGTGCATCCTCAGAAAAACCCAGATAATGAGGTTTGCATTCCCCCAAATCCCCTAGCAAGGGAGCCCCAGGCCCATTTACAGCATCTGCATCCTAAAAAACACAGTTTAATTTCAAAAAACTACAGCCCTATGAACAGCTAATAATGTGTTATCAACATGATTTATTTATCTGTGTATCCTGTGCTCCTGATTTAATGACAGTCGTAAAAGTGATGATGGTTCCGTTGGAACAAAATAGAAGCTACTCGGGTTGTAATTCCTTCATGAGGGACTACAAATCACAAAATTTTGCAGCAGGTAAATGATACCTGATCAATGAAATTGCAATTAAAAACTCCTATATTATAAATTAATTAATGGGAAAATACTCCTGAGGGAAACATTGAGCTTTTGTTTTGTTTTGTTTTTGTTTTTTCAGAAAACTCAATCACAATAATTTTATTTTATCTTTATTTTTATTTTAATATTAGTACAATGTTTTGAGCCTTACAATAAGGCTAGATGCAGTAATTACAACAGAAGAGAAAGTGGAGAAAAGTCTTAAACTCTTTTGGCATTGAAAAAACATTCTGAACAGAACACCATGCATACAAGCACTATGATCAACAGTTAATAAATGAGACCTAATTAAAATGCAAGCTTTTATGAAAATGACAACTATCAAGGCCAGACAAAATAGCAGGTTGTATAATGTGCAAAAGATTTTATTAATTAATTTATTTTTATTTTTATTTATTTATTTTATATAACCAAGTCATCTAAATGAAAA